>NW_017803932.1:203779-207898 GCF_001625305.1 Branchiostoma belcheri | reverse complement strand
TGTTTAAATCCGATATACACATGTACCTCATAGCAGGTCATACAGCTGGTGCAGGTATCGGTGATAACAACAGCGCAACATACAAGCAAACCATAATCCGAAAATGGATTCAATTGCTCGGATTAAGGTGCTTTGTTGTTGACCGGTTGAGATTCGCGTCAGAGCAATTAAAAAAGCAAGGACGCCCCTCCGTATTATTCAATTTGGACCAATCAGACGTCGTCAACCCAAATGTCATTGCACTCAAAGTCGTAACGATTCCCCACCTTTTGTGTATAACTGGACACCCCACAGTTACACTGAATACCAGTCATTTAGACAATTGTTGGTCGTAAAACACACGGTGTAATTACATAGGTGGCCATAATTGTGTATGGAATATTCTGTCTCAACGAATCTCGTCACGCGAAAACATTTGGTGATTTGACGCGTATTAAGGATACAGACTGTAAAAACTACTAGTTCTCGCTTATATCTATCTTTCGACTTACTTAAAAGAATTTTCTACATATTTCATTCTATAGAGAAATTCAATCATGTTTTGTCGCGAGTAGACAATCCTTACAGTGCACAAATAGATGTATAGGAGAATGCTTAGTAACTGTAGTATAAACGGCGGTTGAACTCCTTACACACATCACAGTGCGTGATATGCTAAGTCAGGCTATAGCGCGTACGGGGGCCCGCAAACAGCAGCCCCGGATAGCGGAGTTGGTGTTACACAGAGTAGTGGTACCTAGTATACCAATATACCGTGTTTTACTATGGTACAATCATTGTATCTAGCTATTTCAGTGTATCTTAAGTTGAAGAAGACCTTACGAAAGTCTCTGTACTTTTGTTGTGTCAATAAAGTTCTCTCTACACCATCAAGACCCAGTTAGAATCCGTAAAGTCTTTGCCCTCGCTATCTTGGGTGTTCCAGATCCTTAAACAAACGTCTTCTCATCCGCCTTCAAACACAATTTTCACACTTTTGTGCTTACCAGTAATCCTCACTCCGCCCGGAGCGCCCGTGTTGTGGAGGCGGTCTCGCCCTCGGCGCACAGAAACAGTAATTAGAACGGACAAGGTAGGATAGTTCAACCCCAGCCTTTAAGACAATAATTGAACGGAGGGATTTCTAAGATGTTCAGAAAAAAAAGCAGCTCCCTTTATTAACACAGAGTATCCCTGAGACCTTGTAATCCTCTAGACTAATTGCAAAACAGTCTTGAAAAAAGAGGTTGAGTCTCTGATGAAATTCGCCCTGAGCGATTTGTTTCTTCGCTTGAGTGGGACACCGCCAGTCCGGGGATGGGGTTATATCTCCTTTCCTGGCGTTGCTAGGCAAAATGTATCTTATATTATTTTGAGAATATTATATTACCGCGACGTAAGTAAGGTGTACGCCGCATGAATTTTAAGGTAGCACACTACCCCCCCTCCGAAAACGACAGCTCTTAATACGCTTTGCGCGTCATAGCTATTAAGAACATGTCACCGCTGTTCATATCAGCCACATTTGCGTTCATTAATAGCAGCTAATTTCATGCACAAAACCTTCTCTTGTACGAGTCCATGTAATGCAATGCCTTATTTGAAGTTGTGCACGCAAACACGTACATCATTGGATCCTCGCCAAAATGTGTATTAACTCGCTCCCATGAACTAAAAGGCCGATATCTCAGCTATGATCGTGTCATCGACATCATCCAATCATTGATGCCAGACTGCCCCTGTCAGTTTCAATCATAATCAGCCGCAAAATGAGCCCAGATAAAGAGTCATCGGAACATTTTCCCACAGGCGAAAGGTGTTGTAGCGTGCTCTGCAGTAATGTGGGCGTATACAAGTAGACCATGTTTTGGATCGAAATAGATGTATCATTAAAGTATCATGGACATTGTGTTCTTCTCATGTTGTTTGGCAGTAGTTGGCACAGGTGTAGAGATGACTTGTGATCTTCAATTTACTCAAGTACAAGTTTACTTGATTTCAAATCAAAGAAAGCCTTTTTAAAGTGTTCAATATATAAAAGATGTCCTGAATGTCGGAATGGAATCTCTGAACGGTGAATGCCTTTGGGTACATTATAGAAGAAGAAAAGAAAGTTATTTATCTCCTCTATTGTATATTAGACGACTATTCCATATGACATCTTCGAACAATACAGACAAAATGGCACCTTTTAATGCATTGCCCCCTTTGACCTGGGCGTTGCTGATCTACCTAAGAAATTCGTCAAACAGTCAAAGGAAAATTGAGATGAATAGAAAGAGGTCAGCGTCGGGTCACGGCAACAGATCTTTTACAGTATTGTCTTGTCGTGCGACAATTATACCCCCCGAGGCGAGGTCACTGATTTTTTAGAGACTACATGTATCGTATCGTCGACTAGGCGGCCGTCGTTTGATTTTGATATCGCAGAACCAAACAGCCAACAAGGCAGCCTTTTCCGACGGTAACAAGACAGCCGAATTGTGTACGACATATGCACGACTATATCCCAAGAATTCCCTCATTGGGCGATCCTGCGACAATCGTATACGACGAATGTAATCGGCCCACAAAGGATCACAAATTGCACAAAGCACTACATTTCCACGCAAGTCTTTTAAACAACACATGGCATTGTTTCAAAGTCACACTTTAAACATTGAATGGTTTTATCACCTAAAAGTAGAGCAGATCCCACCCACTGCCATTTTGGAAAATTAGGATATCGTTTTTTACGAGCTGGAATAATTGGCGAAGATACAGATCTCTAGGTCATAAATTGATACGAGATAAAAATGCTTGTCTTATGGCTTAAGTAGAACTCATAACCCAGTGGATAAAGTTCAACAGAGATCTCTCTGTAAATGTCCTTAAAGTAGTTCACATATCCTTCAGGGGAAACAATAGAGCGATGTTGTTATTCAAGGTGGGAGAAAATTGTGATGGGCTTAAATGAGAGATGACATGATAATTGTGGTAATCAGTTTAACCGTCGACACTTGCCGTTGGAGCTAGCTGTCCTCGCGGACGTGTCATGGCCGTCAAACACACTCAAATTGAATAAAAACTTTGTTGTATAGCTTCTGGGCACATGTGTCAAATGAAGGCCAGTAGCGAATTCGAAAAACCCCAGAATCTTCTTAATATGCTGTGTCATAAAATGTATCAACTGATGTACTTAAAGCGTGGGTAAAGCCGACTGATATTCAACACTTGTATTGCTCCCTTGCCAATGGATGGAGACCGTTGTGTGACCAATTTGAATAGGACTTATATGATCTCCTCTATAACTTTATAAATTGACTATGATCCAAAATGTGAAAGTATGATTTAAAACACTACAAAACACACAAAAACGTATAATATACACTTCCTTGTCAATGACATTCATTTGAACTACCAATGAAATTTTTGGTAGCCCGTTCGTCGCCGAATCAGTGAAAGTGGATGGGTGTACATGTAATATGTTAACAAATATGCTAATGTCCCGATTATTACGCAGATATATTTTACAAGGACGCGTGTTTTATTATCAATAGGGCAATACAAAATATAGATGGTCTCCTTATCCACATAAATAGAGACTACTTGTCGAATATTCCAGGGATTGCCTTTAAAACAAATGCGGCTCGGTGTACATTTGAGCTGCAATCCAATGAAATGCACCAACCACGGCGGTCGGTTGCTAGGCTAAAGTCGCATTACTAGGGAGGTATCGGGTTACAGAACGTGTTCGAACGTGGCCGCGCGGGAGTCCCAGGCCGGCCCGGGGGCAACGGGTAAAATTTGAAAATAAACAAAACTAATTGGAGAGTAAATACTCGTCAAAATAAAATGTAATAAGTGATTTTGTTTACCTCAAATGTTATTCTTGCACTGCCTTTGCTCCACTTTGTGTACATTTGCTTCCAAATGAGATCAATTTCGGATTTCAAAAAGGGTTCACGAGAACCAAACAACTGATTTTAAGAGGCCCCGAAAATTAAAGATAGGGTTAGATTTTTGGATTTTTAGAAATATTACAGTAAATTTAAACTTTCTGTCTTAGGATTTTTTTATTTTTTAACTTAAAACTCGACTTACAGTCAAAAGAAGAGCTAAAAACGACAGTGTTTAACTTTAAATACCGATAATTCATAA
>NW_017803932.1:198228-203759 GCF_001625305.1 Branchiostoma belcheri | reverse complement strand
TGGGATTTTGCCGCGGAGGGAGTTACGTACGCCGGCAAAAACTTGCTTCAGCGATCGGCTCCAGAAAATTTATCTTTATGCTGCCGCTCAAGTCTTCTAAGGTGGTTTAACGAAGTTTATATAAATAATAAAGCCACTTTGCGTAGATCGATCTCCGTTTTCTTGCGATGGTATGAAAATTCAAGTACAGTATATTTTCAAAACGTTTGATATTTCTTTGTTCGTTGCCACATGTTGTTTATTTATCTTATTGTCATGTACAGTTACCAGCGTGAGTCTGAGTCGAGCCATTGTTCTTATGTGGCCGTTAGCACATGTTGTTTAAACAGACAGCAACATTGAAGAAAAGAACCGAGTTAACAGACATCGGCACGTTCCTTGAAGTCAGGTTTCCCGCCGTATTTAAATAAGAAATGTGTGGGCCCGCGGCGTTTTGAAAAGACGCGACGCGCTTTGGAAAGACCCCGCGCCGTGGCTCATTCAAATTCGCTACATTTTTTGCTAAGTTTAATGTCTTCACCCACGATTTTTGACCGTCAATGTTGACGGTAAGGACTTAAATTTTTACCGTCCGACGGGAAAAAATACCGTCAATTGACGGTAAAACGGGCGCTGGCTAAAGCCCTGGTTGAATGTCACGAGGTTTGTAAACTTAGATGTTGGGGACAAAGCCATAGAAGAGATTTTGAATAAAATTATATATATATATATTAACGTTACTTATAATTTAAGTTAAAAAATGTACTTTTGTGTCTCATTTTTTTATTCTGTTAAAAAGACTCTTAAAAGAGAGAAAACAGGTTATAAACTGTTATATACTTGATTTTTGTAATGTTTTAAACTTAAAGAGTTGAAATATAGAAGTGCATGTTCTCTCATTATATACAATGTTGATGAGAACTAGAACCATTTATATAACTTAGGTAAATTGAAATGCTAGGATGGGGAAAATATTCGTAAAAACTGTAAGCCTGTAAGCGGCGAAAATGGTCAGCTTTTGCAGAAGCACTTGTTTTTACTATGGCCATGTTGATTTGATTATATGGATGACATCCGCGCGCGCATGAATTTTCGGCCGTTTCCAAAAAAAAAAAAGTTTTCAACCATACTGTAAATCGTGCAAAAAAGTTGCTAAATGAGCAAAAATATACCATAAGTTGCAAGGAAAACATTTAGAAACGATACCAATGTCGTAGAATGCCAAAATCAAAGGAAAAAAGACAAAAATGTAAAGAAATGAATTCGAAGAGTAGATTATTCGCCATAACATATTCTGTGCCATCTGTTCAACCTTCATGACCACGTAGATTTCATAGTGAAAGCAACTTTTTTTTTGCAAAACTTTTTTTTATTCGCACGCTCGCATCAGTTTTCGGGTTCCCAGAGGATGTCATCCATATAATCAAATCAACATGGCCTATAATACTAAAAATACTAGAGATATACTAGACAGAAAGATTGACACAACAAAAGCATGGCATTCCATACCAAAAGTATGGATATCCAACGAGATACATAAAAGTATATACAACGGTACATTGCCACTATTGTGAACCAAGACAAGCATACTTATATCACAAATCACCAGATTCCATCATTTTCCTTCTACTCATGTTTCTATCAACTTTCTCCAGCGAAATATTTGTCCCCTCTTACCCACAGTGCCATGCAGCCCACCTCTAAATTTGGGCATGTTCTAAATTGACTTAAAAACTGCTTTGAGCTCAATCACAATTCAACTGATGTGTTGCAAAGACCTCTTTACAATGCATTCTATCATCATGCTAATCAAATTTAGGCTTGGCTGACAGGAATGAGAAATTGGCCTATTGTTACGCCCTATAATTTCCGCTATAGTTTGATAAACTATCACCTTTAAAAAATCCTGACAATAAGAGTGTAATGAGTGGTATAGGTGAAGTATGACCAGAGGCATTGTCAATTGTAATTAGAGGGTCTTTAAAGTCTGAACCAAGATCTTTATCTTTCAATGGCTGCCTTCAGGAGTTCTTGGCAATGTCATTAGGCTGATAGAATAATGGAGTAACTGACATTTAAAATGCGGGATATGGATTTCATATATTGGTTAGCCATGCGCTAAATAAAGGAGATTCAAGTGAAAAGTTGTTACAGTTGTGGTGCTGTATTAGTGTATTTTATGTGCCCTTACAAACTTAGGTATGAATTTTATGTTGTTGTTATGTTCTAGACTATTCAACCATAGTTTGTGTATTCAAACTCTCAGTGGCAATAGTGTGTAGTGTGTAATTACACAAGATAGCTGGTGTGTATCTGACAAAGACAATGATGACAGTAAAACACTGAAATGACCCAAAATCTTTATTGTGGAACATCTATAAGAATGTTTACCAACACTTCTTTTGAAAAAAAAAAGAATCAACAACAGAAAATAGGCTGTTTGCACTCGCTTGACTGACACAAGTTAATCATCTGCCATGCTGGATGATTAAACGCGGAAGTTACATTTTGAATTTGTACAATGAAGTTACAGTTAGATTCAACAAACTTGCAACACAATTGTGATAGCCTGGTTACCAGACCTATTTGTACTTGTATAGCTCCCGAGTCCTACATTATTTGCGGAGAGGATGTAGGACTCGGGAGCTATACTAGGTCTGGTAACCAGGCTACAATTGTGATGTCAGGTGCAAAAACCCTATTGATGCAAACCATTGCATAGATTTCTTTGCATCATTTACACAAAATACTAATGTTGTAATACAAAGAATTGCCAATTAAACACAAAGTGCTGTGTACACTTCGGCTGTGTACACTTCATCAGCTACCAGCCATTAAAATGCAAATTTAAGACACCAACATGGTGGACAGCACCTTCCTGCTTCATTTCTATGGAAAGCATATAAAGACGCTCTTCCTAATGCAGCGAATGTGAGAGTGACAGGTTGTCACCATCGCGAGCATTTGTAATGAAAGTAGGCTGCTTGATTTAAGTGGGACATATTCTGGTGGGTGGGCTACATGTATATTTTGATGTGGTGTGGATGTTAAACTTTTACATGAAATTCTATTCTGTACAGTCATTCAAAAATGAGAAAAACAAACACATTCAATTCTTTTTATGTACAGGATCTGTTGAACAATTAAATAAAAACTCGCCATCTTTAATTATTTTGGTGCGTCACAATTAAGCACTTACAAGGTCTACAATACCGTAATACAATGTACAAGCATATTTGTTAAATCTGGCAAGTTGTACAGTGCTGTAGTTGTAATAGGTGTTGACTTTTCAAATATTGTAGAAAAATTAAGTACTACATGTATACTGAAAAATGTCCCTGGTCCCAAGAATGTAGGTCACCATGTACAGTAGCAGCATTACACATATACCAACCCACACTGGCTATGCTACATGTTTATTATACCATCGTAAAGGTCTTTCACTTATCAGCTATATACGTACTGTATAATTTTGTACAACAATGTTTTTAAGCCTCAAATATTAAAAATTTAAAGTACATTCCTCCAGCAATTTCTGTGTCAGTATATTTTAAACTTTTCTATATATTGTACAACACATACACAATGTTTCTTTTTCAAAATAGACCAACTTTAGACTAAGATCTTTTCTGTACTAAAGTACTTGACAACAGGCATCATGATATCACATCTTGAAACACACTATAAATGACTGTAACCTTCGAATTCTCGTACTATAATGTTGTTAAAAAAAGGCACTACGTGTACTCTTAAACTACAACATTTTGCTACTTCTGACTATCATACATGTGAGATAATCTTTGTCATTGACACTTCAGTTGGACCACACACACAGAACAGACTGTTGACAAAGTAGGGCAGGAAACTGTAATGCAGACACTTAGTGGTTAAGCTGAAAGAGATTGTCCTAAGGTTTGCAACTTTCTATTAGTTATGCCTGTTTAGTTTTCAATTTCCTCCTGCATATATAAGGAAAAATAATCTGTGATGATAAGTGTCATGGCGAATACGAAGGATAAAGCACCTGGACACAATTACCTCAGCTGAAGCGAAAGCTAACCAAATAAATGTACCCCTCTAGAGATATCTCTGAAAAAGCTTAACCTGGATTTTCCTGCAGTGGTTTGGTAACATACCGTTTCACAACACCTAAGTCCACTGTACAGCAGGAAAGCCATTAATCTAAATCCCCTCTTTTTCATGTATTGAAAATTAAATGAATGGAGGCTTTTTCCTTTAAGTCTTCCTTTCCAAGGCATTCATGTGGAGTGATCTTGGCAGCTACATCCCTGTGTTACTTGGCAAGATAACGCAGATTGTTGTTACTCAAGCTACATTAGCCTGGAATCAGACTGCTTATCACGCTTTTTAATGGAGTATTAAAGGTTTTTCATTCACATCATGCCATCCTTTGTTTTGGTTGGCCTTCATTGAACATTGTTTCAGATCTCATTTGAGATATCACCTTTTCAATTAGGCCAGGTAAAGAGGAGTTACGCCAAATTAAGTGTACAGAACAGCCTTTAATACTTCAGCCGATGGACATACGGCGAGGGGGTTGATCGATGACCTTTGGGTCCCTACAACTCAAGGTACTAAGCTATACTTTTACGTAAGACTTGCACTGCCATAACCCCCTGTTGATCCTCTTTTTTATCATTATCAAGGAGAGAGGAAAGAACAGGCTGAAGAGATTTGTTACAGAGGAGGGGCAGTATATTGGTTTTCTACAATCAACAAATGGATTGTAAAGTCTTCTTGATCTAACGATGACAATCAGGCGTGAGGAAAATGGACCAGGTGTGCCAAGAAAAATTTTCTTCCTTTTGTACATCGTAATCCTGGATGAAATAGCACCAGGATTTGTTTCTTCAATGCGAGTAACAGGACAATCAGGACAATCAGTATCTATGTTGAAAAGGGAACATGCTTTTTAGATTGTTGTGATAGTCAGACCTTATGTAGCCCAATTTTCAGATTAATATAGAATGTGTTTAGTCCCCCACTCTGTTTTCTTTTTGTGTCATGCTGCCTTGTGCAATACTGGACTTGGTAATTATGGGTTCACCACACCACGAAGTGGTGGTGAACCCATATTGCTTTTTCTGATGTTTCTTCTCCTTCTTCTCCTCCTTCTTCTTCTCCTGCCATTTTTTAAATGGATTCAGCTTCTTCATTTTAGGGCCTAAGGTCCTGAAATTTGGTATGGAGGTACAGTGGGCAAATACCCCTAGGCGTTTTTTAAATTTTTGTGATACAGGCTTTTAGAATGGTTTTATTTGAGTTTTTTGGCTGTGTTATAGCAAATGTATTACTGTGTTAGTGTGCCGTGTTTACCACGTCTGGGCATGAGTCATCACAATGGAATGCAGGGCATCAACCAATAGGCATGCAGCTTTCCTCTATACTTCTTGCTGATTGGCTGTTGGGATTTAACTTGATTAACACCTGCACAGAGCATTTCCACCTGCACAGAGCATTTCTTGCTGATTGGCTGTTGGGATTTAACTTGATTAACACCTGCACAGAGCATTTCCATACCGACAGTATGT
>NW_017803932.1:123427-198208 GCF_001625305.1 Branchiostoma belcheri | reverse complement strand
CATAGATACCACCAGATGACTAAAACAAATTGTAACTCTTGTATGTTCTTTAACAGCGTGTGTTTTGAAAACTGCACCAATAATTGTGTAGACATAACTTGATTAATATATAAGAAAAGCTTTTATGAATCTCATTCATTGCTTTTGCCTATATGATTTGAGTTAACAATCGCTCCCTTATGGAAGTAGTATGTAACGCCAACCCTAAAACTCAAAGTTTTGATGCTGCTATAGGGTTGTATTGGTGTAGACAGCCATGATAATTTCACAGCAATTATGGCTGCTTCAGCTTTTGGAGGTCAAGCAAGTGCACTTAAGGCTATCTTCTGTAACAGCAAAGCTTTTATCACCTTCTGACAACCGTTCGTTATAGAGTCTTAAAACACAGGCAAAACCTGCAATTACGAGGGACGGCAACAAGCCTTGATTTGGGCTAACTATTTATTTGTTAAGTTGTTGAGCACCTTGTGTTTCACCTTTTGAATTATTAAAACCTGACCCGGCAATTGTGTGACATGTCCAGTCAACCTGCCTTAAATACAGTATGCCCTCTGGGTAAAGCCCCTGCTGTTTTGGATCGTTTTACATGCATGTGTTTGTAACACAACATAGAAGAATACATTTATACATAATGTTCCATTTCTTCTTCTTCTTTTCTTAATAAACTATTTTGCAAATCATCACAGCAAAGACCTTAACTTTCCCAGCTGATATAAACACTGTGAGTGATTTTGACATTGGAGGTTTCAGTAAGACCTTTCATTTTCTTCCTATCAAGCAAGCTCATTAGAGCACCAGCACGTGTCACCTTTGATACATTCTAAATGAATTAAAGTACATCTATCAGGCACAAGTTAGTTATCTTCATAAGCGGTTTAACGGCTGCTCTCACCATTTATAGTAACACAACATAATAATCATAACACACATGACATAGAGCCAGTTTCTGTCTCTCTAACCTTTGCCCTGAGAAAGGAACAGGGTGAGGTTCAAAGGTCAGAGTTGAAAGGTGCAATTTTACCAAGTTAGTATTTTGTACACCTGAGCTGCGCATCATGCGTCCTGAGTGTCAAAGGTCAACCTGGGTGTCATGGCTTCCAACTGCCTATCCAGAGCATCATCTGGAATAAATAATAGTGTACAACACAGTTAAAATACAATATTACATTGTATACAAGAACACAGGATAATACTATGTCTGAAGTCAAATCCCATTTTTCAATCCTTACAATGGTTATTAGTACTGTAGGAAAACAAACTATATTGCAACAATCAACAACACTAGTTACCTTCTGCCTCAATTAGACTTTCCTTTGAGGATGACAGACTTCCACACGTGCTCTGACGGGAAGTTGACATGGACTCTTCACTCAGCGGCGCTGTTTCCACCGAAGCTACGCTATCTCCCGTAGAATTTTGTTCATCTCTGGCACTGTGGCTCCAGGTAGTGAATGCATGTCTGCAACAAAATTGACTTGGCTTCTATGGGTGTGTTCTCCGGCGTTAGGAAAGTTTGGTGAAGAGTGGTGGTTGTTTTGAACTCCCTCCCCGCCTCCCTCACTAGTGTGGTTTAGCCCCTCCTCTACTACTGCCTGGAAGGGCGGCGGCTCTTGTGTACCTTGTTCCTGACAGGCCTCTTCGTAAGAAGGCAGGGTAATGTGTACTCCCTGGGCCACCGGGTCCATGGTGAGCAGACCCACTTGGTCGCTATCGTCCATGAAGTAAAACGGGTGTCCCGGCGGGCAGTCGGTCAGCAGGCGGCGGCGCCCGGGACGACACTGCCACGCCACGATCACGACTGCGATGATGAGGATGCCAAGAACCGAGCCTGCAGAGGCAGCGACGATGCTCCACGTTTCGCTAAATGTCGTGGGTATGGGAGTGTCTGTATGGGTGCTGTGGGTATCTGGTGAAAAAAAAGGTATGACAACAAGCATTAGTGTAAGGACTTTTTTCAAGGAATGATTCTGTTCAACCGCACTGACACAAAAATGATTCTGTTCAGTGTTTTCCCCAGTGTCAATCATTCCTTCATAGATGGAATCTTGCTGCTGGGGACTAAAAATTATGATCATTCAACCATCTTGACGGACCAGAGTGGCAATTTTGATAATTTCTAATGGAACACATTAGAACCAGGCTGAACTCAGCCAAGAGGGAAGCAAGGGTTTGTTGAGATAATGGAAGAAAGATTGGTCCTGGAAATCAAACGTAAATCTAGTTTTGTTAAAATAAAAGTATGTAAAAGTCCACTCACTCATCACACAGATGGGCAGCCCCCCTCCCCATGTTCCATTAGGCTGGCATGTCATCGTCTCACTCCCCTCCAGCCTGTACCCATCGTGGCAGAAGAAGTGCACGATTTCCCGCGGGTTGAAGTACACTCTGTCCGGATTCTCGTGGTAACCGTTGACAGGCTGCGGAGGTGCTTCGCATGGTTCTGTGTGAAACAACGGTTTGATTGACACCGTCAGTTACATGTGACCTTCTCAATTTTACCTGCCCTTTTATTAATGAAGGTCACAGATGACTAGTACATTAGTCAGAAAATGGATCTTACCAGTCTGTGAAGCCTGGTGGAGGTTAACAAGCTAGTAGACATATAATTATGGTGCACTCATATTATGAAAAAGCCAATTAACACAGGTATCATATCATTTCATAGTCAAAGTATGTCTGACTATGAAATGATATGATACCTGTTTATCATGCAATTTCGACAAATTTAAAGGAACCACTTTTTTCTAATGGTTTGAAAAAGTCATTGTTTTGAAATCTATTTTCACAGAACAGACACAATCAATTTGTATCTTTTCCTGTTTGTTTGAGCTTTTGTTCATGTGTAGTGTATGTGTACTTACTTCCTTGTGCTGTGGGGTCCCACACACAGCGCGGCAGCATCCCAGACCACGAGCCTGTAGAGAGACACTCCCTGATGGAGTCTCCGTCCAGTCGATAGTTGGGGGAACAGTAGTACTGGACCTCCTCACCCTCTCGGTAGGTCTGTCTGTGGTCGGCATAATCACCATGGGTGATGGTCTCCGGTGGGTCACACACTTTCCCTGGTGGTGGGAGGGAAAAGGCAACATGTTACTAGCCAAGTAGTCTCTCCCTCACTCCTGTAGCTCACGGAACCATAGAGGCAGCACACAGGTCTGGTCGGCTGGTTAAAGATTAAGTGTGTACAGTAGAGTTGACCAGGTTTAAAGAGAATGTTTTCCACACTAGAAACAAGCTTTACTCTAAAGTTCATTATGATGATTTTGTTACAAAACATTGGCTTCAAACTTAACCATGTTTCTCCTATGATATTAATAAGTACCATTTGTTTCAACTTTACAGTTTTGGCAACCAAATTACCACAACTTGTAACAAAGAGCTCCTTACCTTTTGTGAAATTTCAAATATAAACACAAATAGTCATATAAGTTATAACTATTCATTTTATATTCCAACATGTAATCACAAGATGTGGTTGGGACACACTAAAGATTTTTCACACTAAAGATTAATGCCGCCACCAACATAGGGGACAATACAATACTCATTTTCACCTGAGTGAAGTGAGGATAGTCATGTAAAGTGCCTTTCCCAAGGGCACAAGATTGGTGGTATGTCAGAACTCGAACCCAGGGCCTCTTGGTTCTGAGTCGAGCACTCTGCCGTTACGTCACGCAACCTCACATCGCATTAACAGTTTATTTGATGGAACACTTACAACAGTGAGGGTCCTGATCAGTCCAGGCTCCACCGGTACACCTCCTGATGGTGGGACCAATCAGAGTGTACCCCCCGCTGCAGTGGTACGTCACCTCACTCCCCTCCAGGAACGGACCCTTCAGGTCAGACTCTCCACTCAGCACCAGGCCGTTCTCTATGGGACTGGGGCTGGGGCACTCGGCAACTGACAAGGATGGAAAGATACAGATTAATCAAAAGTTAGAATTATTATTTCCCTTTTTGTCATCACTATCAAACATGTAATATTAATACTGCAGCTTGGTGACCCCAAAAAACGTATTAACCAACTTATAAAGCATACATGTAATATGAAATAGTATTAGTAGATTTTCTGTAAGAGGAACTATTATGATTTCCAGTGGTACATAATGTACTAGTACTCGAATGACATTCCTCCAGTTATTTACTTCAGACCAACGTTGCTTTAAACAACCGTATGCCCAAAGCCATTTTGTTCACCCCTGTGAAAAAGGCATCTTGGTCCATGACCCTGAAATTGTTGGGTGAGTCGAGGCTAGAAGTCCTCGCTGTTGTGAGCTTTGTACAGAGGTGAATGCATTACCCCTCTGTCACATGAACATTATACGCTTACCAATTTCTCTGCCTCAACCATATTCTGTTTTAGAGTGTATGGATATAACATTTTTCAAACCTAACAAGTAACAGTACATTGGAATTGGACATTACTGAATGGTGTAAGACTTGTGAGATATAACTTTAACTTATGCAAATATCTAATGTTTGTGCAACAAGAAAGCAATACATTAACACATGTTTAAGCACTATCAAGTAATAACAAAACAATGTTTGAATAGTGGCATTGTGGACATCTGTCTCCTTACATGTGCATTTGACAGGAATGATTGACACCTTAATCCATACCTGAAGAGACATCTCTCTCTTCATTTAATACACCTTTAATCTTAATTTCAGGTCACGTCTATGGAGATTAGGTTGCTGATAAATCTCGTCTTAACCCCTGACCGTTGCATTGTTCCTTAGGTGCGATCTGATCACATTTAGTAAACGCCCCCAAGGCGACTAACACCTGTATCTAGAACAATGGCCGTGTTGTGAGAAATACACAGGTATGTGGAAACCTGCCAAGGAGGAGAGATGCGTTGTGTTGTATTGATGTATTGGTTTGCAATTCAACTGTCAGTGTTTCTGTTTACTGATTTTCAATTCAAAACTACTGTTCAGAGTTTCAACTTAATTAGTTAATGCGTGATCACATTTGTCATACAATTTGTCATTTCTTTCTTCTGCTGTTTACAGAGGATATATCCAAGAGGAGCTGTAACTTGTAAAACACGACAGTCAGACTCTCCCAAGAATGCCCTCAATTTGCTGTTGTAAACCAGTGCTGTACATGTACATCAAATGCTAGTGGTTTTGCCACAAGCAAAAGACTAACAATACCTATTGATAAGAGTAGTTACAAGCAACTGGCAATTTTGATTTATTGAATTATGACTACCCAACTATATAACAGAAACAGAACTTTTGAATCAGATGCTAAATACATACCACATCTTGGCGGAGTATCGTCGCCGGTAAAACTGCCGTCCTGTATGGCCGTCCAGCGCCCGTTGACACACGCCCTGCGAGAAGGGCCCATTTGAAAGTAGCCCTGGTCGCAGTGATACTCCACGATGGTCCCGTTGTAACAGTAGGAGTTCTGTATACAGCGGGAACTCACCACGTTGATCTGGCAATGGTCGATCTCATCAAAGTGACTACATATTTGCACTGAGGGGTAAACAACAATAACAACATAAGAATTTCAAAATCAAGTACCAATACTAGCAAGCTACTAAAACATGCAGTTATACTACATACATGTGTAGCACCATTAGCATAAGTTGCAAATTAATTTATTTTCACCTGGACTTAATTCCAAGGTAGGAGGGGAAAGAAGGCTTTCAAAGAAAGAAGCCTGCAGTAGAAGTTGGGTAAGTAAAGTAAATAAAGTAAAGCAAAGGTTGGGCAATAAAAAAACACAGACATGAATGATACAGTTGGCAATCTTCATTTGCAAGGAAGTTATTCTCTTATATTATTATGTTATAATGCAGTTGATTAGATAAAATGGATTTAAGATATAGGCATATCTACAGATGACAGAAGCTAGGGGAGGTATTTATGATATAAGCTACCGCTAATTGAATTAGCGGTAGGCTTTGCTATCATGGTATTCACACTTTCCAGTCAATAAAATTTGATATGGACATTACAAGTGACAGAACCAAGGGTGTAGTTGTCACACCCCATTTTATTAGCTACTCAGTATGCAAATCTGCTGTCAGTAAGCTCCAAGCAGATGCTGTGGTAATATCTTCTGGTATTTGGGCATCTCTTGGGTTGAGGGACTGTTGCAAAAGCCCTGCCATCAATAAATGTTATGATCTTTTACCCCAATATCTGCTTGGAGATGAGGCCAAAGTAGTGGAGCAGACAAATGCTATATTATTATTATATATTGTATGTACAAAGATGGATTTTATATATAAGCAAGTCAAAAGTCAAAACATCCATTTTTACTTTTGTGAATTTTGATCATTAATCAGATATATATATATATATACCTCAATAACAACTTTGCACTGGTATGATACCTTTCTTAAGTATCATGCTGCGCTGCATGTACAGAGGACAATGTTTTCTGCTACAAACCTATTGCAGCTTTTTTACAATCATACAATCAATTGGCAGTAGCATTGACATCTGAACAAAATGTAGCTCTATTGGTGCTCCTGAAACAGCACCATTTATCATGTCTAATCTTTCAGATCCGGCCCTTGACTTTTGTTAGCTGATCCTTAACCAATATATCATCTGATTCACATTTTCTGAGAAGCCCTTACAACTTGCTTGAGGGAATCCAAAACAACAGGTGTTGATATGAATACAAATGAGTTCTGTTTTTCGAAGCAAGTTTTACAATGCAGTTGAGGCTTTGAATCTAATGAGTTGTTTGCGTTTCATAGTTGATACTCCAAAAGTAAATATGGCAACATTAATGTAAGATTAGCCCTGATTTACATTTTGTATGCTACATAATAGAGATATCAAATAAATGTCTTTTCTTCATGAGGTCAAATAATCACTTAACACTTCATTGATATTTTGACAAGTGTACAGTTCATTAATTTTCAAACATTCAAACCCAACTGTAACAATCAACAACCTGTTTTTGTATCCAGGTGCATAATATGTCATACAATGGAGATTGGGAATGATTCTTGAATGACATGTATCTGTGCCTCTCTAATTTGTAATTGAGACGTCATTTGTGTAATTTGTGTACTTCCTGCCATCGTCAATACCTTGTGAATCATTAGTTAGTAGGTCAGGAGGATACGTTGTCCTAGAGTCACCCCAACCTGACTCATGGTGGGTGGATGGGAGAGTCTGACGGTGGAATTTTCCGTAACCACAGGAATTTATCAATCCAAAAGAAATGGTTAGGTAGGAGGTGCGGACTGATTATCCCATTATCATAAGCCCATCCCGCATCTGTCTGAATGTTTAGGGACCAAAAATGTGTTCAAACTACTCTCTAAGCAGAGGTTGTGGGGGAATGATTAGTAGCTTTTTATATAATAATTATGGCTGTTTTTATTGGCACTACCCCCACCCGTCGGTGGCCGGCAACCTTCTCTCAGGCTAAAAAGTAATGGATACTGTCTTGCCACCGAAAGGGTTCAAACAAGGTCATCAGAGATGACAGACTTCACCCCCTACAGGCAATGCTACATGTACATTGTGCACACACAGACAGATAACAATGCTTCACCCTCTTCTGCATTTTGGTGAAGTAACAAACTCTTGCATAGAATCATTCTGTTGACAATGTCTCAAAGGGAGTCTTCTATATATTTTGCAAGTATACATGTACATGTACCACGGTAGTATTGTTTTCATTGTTGTTGTTTTTCCCCAGACTTTGTAATGATACTAACCA
Organism: Branchiostoma belcheri; assembly: GCF_001625305.1. Taxonomy (NCBI): domain Eukaryota; kingdom Metazoa; phylum Chordata; class Leptocardii; order Amphioxiformes; family Branchiostomatidae; genus Branchiostoma; species Branchiostoma belcheri. The sequence goes on along the minus strand of NW_017803932.1, from coordinate 190,500 downwards.
CATGTTGGAGTCTCTCCGCTCCAGTGCCCCCCCTCACATGTCCTCTCCTCCTGCCCGACCAGTCTGTACCCCCTGTTGCACTTGTACCGGATCACTGTGCCTTGTGGGTAGGGGAGGTCTCCAGTTTCAGGCTTTTCCATGATCCCAAACTTCCCATTGGGGATGTTGTCTGGGATACTGCAGGCTAAGGCTGCAAAGGGTATGAACGATTATTAGTAAAAGGGCATACAAATAGATTTATGATTAATATATTCATGTAATGGCATAGCAAAACCAGTGTAGCAGTATCTAGAGGATATGTCTTAATTTTGTAGTAAACTGTGTTCAGGAAACTGTGTTACTTTTAAAGTTGTAAATAACAGCACTGAAAGTAGTAGGTAAGCCAGCTTAGTATGTGGCAAAAATTATTTGGTCGAAATTCAAAGCACTTCAGACATGTTTGTAAGTATTGCAAATTTCTTAGATGACTTGTCTATTACTAAATATTAAAAAAAAACTTGTTTATAACAACTATGGAAAAACTATAAAAACGACTCAATACTATTCTGTACATTGAAGGAGTTGGTTGAAGTTGACATACACTGTACCAGTAAGAATCTACTGTACATTACTGGATGAACAATTTAATATAACTGAAATGTTTTACTGTCACTATGCAGCCCCATAACAAAGACATCACTGTTAAACTTCAATGATTAGGTATTCATTGATAATGAGATACATTTCAACTGCACAGGCAAAAAATTCCTGTGGCTTATGAATCCTGCATAATTACTCGCTGTGTTCTTTGATTATGGCATGCTTGTGTAACACCAAATGCCTTAGCTTTCTGACAGTGAAGAATAGCATCCTTCATATTACAAACATACCAGAGGATGAAAAATGTTTTCCCAAGTATGCCTCTAGAAAAGGTCAGGTGTGACACTGAATACAAGCACCAAAACAAGAGGTCATCATGGAACAAGTGTTCCCATTGAGAGAGGGGACACCTGGGTTGTTTCATACACATCAGAGATGAGCATGATGCCTCCTGAAGTATGCCAGGACACATTCTTGGGTAGGAGACACCGATGCATCAAGTTAATCCGGGATTATCATTTGACTTTTGAACAGTTCACCTGTGTGGTTTGCCTAACCAACAGGAAATCTTTGTTGTCATTTTGAAATATGTACATGTAACCTGGGTAGTGCATACACTGGGGCTTTCTTATTTGTTCCCTAATTTGAGTATGGGGCCCGGGCTGGGCCCTGGTATACAAATAGGATAGCACCATCCAGGCGAGAAATATGTGGTCAGCTAAAATGTTTTGAATTGATTCTGATTACATACCAATTTTCAAATATTGCTGTAACTTAAATCTCTCTCTTGTTTGCAATAATTAATTAGTCTATGGCATCACAAAACTCTAACGTTACATGTCAAATATATACTTCTAAGTTATAACAAGTCACCATACATCATATAGATTACATTACAAAGTGTATTTATGCCTTTTTTTGGTTACTGTGCACTGTAGACACCGTAGACTCAGTCATACTGTATACATGTAGTGATAATTGATATGGTACACCAGCACGGATCACAAATCTACCATCTGAGAAGAATCTTTTATTGATTTTTGTGCTCTAATTATGATGGTCTTGTGCATTACAAAATGTAGATCTGAGTTCAATTATGGTGCAACATATCAAGTATGGGAATTCTTTCGTGATTTAAAAAAAATGACTTTGAGTTGAACTTGATTTTTCTGATTGCAACGTTGCATGCAAAAATATGACATCTTGCGGCTCACCATGACACACAGGGGGGTCGGGAGGCAGCCACGCCCCGCTATCCAGACACTGCATTTTGTCAGAGCCAACCATGGCATAGCCGCCATCGCAGTTGTACCGCAAGACGGCACCCGGAAACAGCTCCTGACCTGCACGGACATTCCTACTACTGTGGTTGGGAATGCCAGGGTCGCTACAAACCAACGCTGTAGGGAACAACATGCAGGGTTTCTTTACTAGATTATCCACTACCTGTCCTGGTACAGCAGCGCCCCCTGTTAGATCATTACTCACTTGCAGGAAGCTACTAGTACATGCAGCAAAGCCTGCAACTTATGGTCTCATTCATGAGTTTTTTCCATACATTAGAAACCATGCATTAATGAGTGACTTACGAGACCGTGTTCCCTATGATCCTACATTAAATCAATCGATATCTTTCATGCTATGTTGAGCACACGTACTCTACATCTCATAAAAAAATTGCCAACGACCTCTATACACACAATCCCCTTTTACCATGGGAAATACAAACTGCACCTAGTGGCTGCCCGCAAGAGGCCCTCCCACGGTGCAAACCTACGACCGCACAACTCACAACACTGGACTGTGCACGTCCGACCTAGCGCGCGGCTGCCGACAATTACGTCCTAATTTCATCAGTTACAAACAAGCTTTCACCGCTTTGACGTTTTACATCAGTTGGGATGGCTAAAAGGGAAATTCTCACCAATAAAAACACGCGTTCATACAGCCGCTTAGTTTTTGACTTGGCACTCTTTTAGGGGGTACACTCGGAGTAATACATGAATGAGACCTTTAGTCCATGGGCCAGGTCCCCAAAAATGACAATTTGTTACCAAACAGAGGGACAAAGGATGACTTAGTTTTTTAGAAAGGTTGGGTCCTCTAGTTGATCATTATGCATGATAACCATGTTGAGTGCCCAGCTTTGACCTTGTTATCTGACCTTGAACTTTGACCCTACACGAACCATGTCTTTTTCTACTTTAATTGAAAGGGGAGTGGCAAATAATCAAATATGGATGTTTTTGAGATTTAAACTTAGTGGAGTAATAAATCAGAAACCAAGGATTACAAAAATGTCAATTTTGTTCCGATATGTCATTTCTAAGAGAAGTTATGAGCTTTTGAAATTCGATTTTTCGGTAAAAATTGGTAAAAAAAATGGAATGTTTACTTTTCAAAACCTGTCAAATATACAGATTGCATATTCGAGGCGGGTTCATGAATTCATCTAATTTGTTACACTTTTCCCTACATTTTAAGCTTTAAATCGTAAAAATCCATCAATCCAAACTGGAGTTATGAGTATCTAAAAGTTCTATTCCCACAGGCCTTCTGTGGGAAGCCGTTGCTAGGGCCGTTGCTAAGGAGGCACTGGGCTGCTTTCCCAGTAAAATGTAGTGCATACCATAAGTAAAACGTGAAGAAAATTTTCATCGGTGGAAAACTGTCCATTTTCAGGGCATCAGAAATTCGTATCATGTTTCCATGGTAACCGTTGCTAAGGAAAATACATCTCCCTAGCAACGCAGAGGATAATACTTCTATACGGCTTCATAAAAGGTAATAGAGGGATACCTGTGGGGAATGCTTGTTTCCTGACGATGTTGAGTGAAGTATCTGAGTGTAGATATGAGGGCAGCTCATTTTGTTTGTAATTTTTCGCATTATTTGGGTGTTTTTAGCTAAAAATGTAGATTTCTGACACCTGTGCCATGATATATAAAGCACTTTTGCTGAAATTCGGTACAAACATGTAAGTTAACAACTGCCACGAATCTCTGCCTATTAAATGCTGATGACTTCGTTGTTCTGAATAAAAAAAAATTATATTTTTTGTTATTTCTATCCAAAAATGTACATTTTGGTTTATGTGATAATGTCTAAATGAACAATACTGAAATTTATTATGAACATTTGACATAGTAAGCCACACTATTTTATACAACAATATAAAGAAACGTTTCAGACATAACTTACTACAAGACGTAGCCACAAAACAAGCCGTGCTTTGACGCTAATCAGTTTAAATCATCATCAAAACCTGGCAAAGGTTAATGGTGAACAATAAATGAATACTTGTAGGACTTATTAGTTATTTGTTCTTCCAAGTGAATCACTTGTAAGGTTCATCGCTGAGGAATGGAAGAAAGGCAAGTACAAGTACAAGAAAAAGCTACACAGCAAGGTGCTTTTCGTTGCATGTGAGGAAGAGTGTCACAAGATTACATCACAGAATATTGACATAGTCCCAGAGTTCAACTCGAATACTGTAATTACTGATTTTTTAACAATACTGATATGTTCACGGTTTTCACGGTCACTTCTGTACCGTGAACTCATCAAACCGCTAACACTCCTTCGCCCAGAACAGCAATAAATTATTCACGTCTTATGTTTTTCATGTAACGATGTTCCGTATATTTGATAACAAATGCGCTACTGTCGAGTATCAAAATTATTATAATGCTATAACTAATATTAGAAATCATATTATGAGACACCGAATCGCGTGTCAAGCCGAGTCAACTGCGTACAAAAATCTTAGCGTAACGTTTAATACACGGCACGGCCCGGCTACGACACAGTGACTGTCATCAGAGGATACAGATGTCTTCCTACTGTGTTTGGCGTTCTACCAGTTAATTTGATCCTTATCTTAAATGTAACTTTTCTGGAGCCCAGCTATGGGAATACCAACAAAGTTCAGACTTCTACCAGTTGCATAACAAAGATTCGTTGACTCATGTCCAGCGTTGTCCTATGCTTCGTTCAGCTTGAGTTCTGCACTCCCGAACACACGTTCTCACGAACTGCGAAAAAAACCCACATTATTAGACAGTATAAATGAAAGTGATTAACGGTGCACACCCCAGTTCTTCCGCGACCGGGGTCCGTGATAGTCCGTTGTAAAAAAGTGACGAAAGGGTTTTGAGGGTCCAAGTTTGAGGTGACATTTCTTATAAACTGCCACGAAGTATCATTAAACATTAACATGGCTGAAGAGTGTAAGAAATGGTGATTTTGGGGTGAAAATTTCTTTTGGCTCCGAACCTTACTTCCGGGTATCCTTGCGCGCCAAGTGTAATCCGCCCGTTTGACCTAGTTTTCGCTCTGTGGCTTCGTAGGGGTGGATTTGCAACCCCTCGCGCCGTGGACTGTTTAGAAAATTACAGTACTAGAATTTTCTTTATAATTTACTCGGGTATAGTCAAGGCTTGGGTCTTTCTGCCAGCATCAGTCATTTCTGCCGGAAAATTTTTTTTTGTGGGATTATCCTACGCGAAAATTCGCAATTTTGGGCATTAATTTTGGAGTGAAAATAATGTTTTTCCGTTGATTTTACCAAACTTAAAAAGGTTGAAGAAACCAAACTCAGCTTGTCTTGTAGCTGAAGAGATACCCTTTCGTCCCATATACAGTTATTCTCCTTCCGAATTATTCCACGCCAGAGACGGTCGCTAGATTTGAGGGTGTGCAGCTTCGAAAAGAGGCCCCAAATAAACTGGGGTGTGCCCCCTTAAGAGTGGACAAAATGAGAAAAAGTGCAATAAAGCTCACAAGTAACAAACTGAATTAAGAATAAATACATGTATGTCATCATTCTCACTTTGTATCTGGTCTAGTCATCTTCATCCTCATCACTAGTGTCGTCGTCAACTTGGACGGTATCGTCAGGTCTGTTGTCGCAGTCCGTGAGCCTGCACATGTCTGTACACTTTAAGCCATTTTTAAGGCAGCTGCACTTCGGTAGCTTGCACGCTCTTGTACAGGAACAAGACAGCAGTTCCAACACTGCTGTAGGCGCTGGCTCACCACTCATCCAATCAATTGACAGCTTGTCATTGTCCTGACACCAGCCAAATCCGACTGGGCTTGGGATTAAAGGGCGGCACTCAAGGCTTCGCTTCCAGGTTGCTGCTACGTAGTTTGCTCTAATTGCATGCTTGTACAAACAATCAGCACATGGTGGTAGTTGAATAGAATCAATGCTGCCTTTCTTCGCACAGAACAATCTATATCTGAGCTCATTGATGTCACTTGTTCCCGGCCGGGAAGAGTACATATGGCAAGTGAAACGCTGGAGTTTCCGGAAAAGGTCATCTGACAGCTCCCATTCCGTCCCTAGGAGTTTGAACATTTCTTGGAAGTCTTTGTTTTCTTTAACAAGTCGAAGTGCTCCCATCTTCCCCCTTCCGGCGAAGGCACTAACACTGTCGCATCCTGTGAAGGCATGCATGCCAAGGAGGCTACTGCAGAGGCCTTGGCCTATGGCCTGAGCCACACCTGAGATACTGACATATCGGACTCTCGTTTGTGTTCCACACTTCATAAAGACTGAGGATCGAATGGACTGGTGGAATTCCAAACACAGTAGGAATACATCAGTATCTTCTGACGACACTGTCACTGTGTCATATCCTGACATTGCTGCATGGGCGGCATGAAGGATCATCCGAGTGTCAGCTTCTTCTTGATTTGAATTCAGCTCCGGGACGATGTCAACATTCTCTGCGCATGCTGTAATCTTGTAGCATTCTTCCTCATATGCAACGAAAAGCATCTTGTTGTGTATCTTTCTCTTGTACTTGTCTTTCTTCCATTCCTGAGCAATAAACCTTACAAGGGATGTCTTGTTCCTTGGGTTGATGAGGAATTTTCTCCACTGCTGTACGATGTGTTGGGGTTGGATATTTCTAAACTCATTGCTGTCTTCGGATCCTCTACGTTCTCGTTCTGCATTCTTAATTGAGTCCTCTCGATACACATCAAAGACGACATCAATCCTGTGAGAGAACCATCCTTCATGTACAACCATGTCGAACAGATATTCAGCCACCTCCGAAAATCTCTTGTGATCGGCTTTCAGCCTTTGTACTATCGCCATGCCATCGATGATGCACGCAGATGTCTGGGGAATTTCCTCTGCTGCTGGTACATTCTTTTGTAGTTCTTGTGCTAGTGTCGACTTTGTCGTTTTCCGTAATGATCCATCCGCTGTAGCTAGCGACCACGGAAGAGGTCCTAGTGGATGACAAAGCACGTCTCTCATCTGGAGCTTCCTGCTTTCTGCTATGACGATCATCTGACCGAATAGAGCTCTGTCGGCTTTCAGGACGATCTCCTTTGCAGCTGTGCTCTTGACCTTTACCTTCTTGTTGAGCTCTGAGAAGGTCTGCAACTTGGACTTCTTTATTGTGTCGTGAAACTGGGCCGTTGGTGCATCTGTCTCGAGGCGTTGCACACGGAATGCTTCATATGCCTTTTCCCCGTATGCTTTCGCGTTTAGAAGATCTTCTTCTATCTTTTGGGTGGCAATTTTTCCGGTTGACAGACAAACCAAGTCTTGATGCTCACTGTTGAATGGATTTATCCAGTTAATTTCGAGCATAGCAACAAGTGCATTGACGTCGGCCTCGTCCCTTGCAATCCGGCTGGTCTGAAGGTCTGTATGCCCAGAACTAGAATTTACGTGTAGCATTTCCTTCAACATCCTTATACACAGGCTTCGGTATCCCGCAACCAGGTAGTATTTGGTGACTGCCCCAGGCTTTAGGCTGAAGCCTTTGGTACCCCCTGAAGTCTGTGTGTCCTTGTTGACTGTCTCCTCGCAAGCCTGGTCGACAGGAATTCGGCCGAATGGGTTCTGGTCACCGATCTGTGCTGAGAATCCGCCAGATTGCAGATATTCAAGGGCGTCGGGGTGGGTTTCGTTGAGGTGACACATGTCAGATAGATAAGCAGGTAAGTAGCGAGCATAGTTCAAGTGGTCATATGCAAAGCACCATGGGATCATCTGTCTGACAGCTGCGAGATGCAGCTGCCAATCCCCTTCTCGTGATGCCCTCACCAGCCCTAGCATGATCTCGACAATGTCGATGTAGGACATCCAGAAACTTGACAACTTTCCCTTAGTGTTGCGAAGAAACTCTCGATATTCATCATAGAGTGTGAGAAACTCAGAGAATCTTTGGCTTGTCAAGACCTTCTCATGCTCATCCTGGCAGATATCATTGTGGAGAGGTGTCAAGCTGTCGAGGAAGTCTTTGACGATGTCTTCCTTCTCAGTGTACTCCCCTAACCACGTCTGGAACCCTTTCCACACCAGTCTTTGGAGCGCCTCATACATCAATTTATGAAAGCGAATGGCACGATTGTACTTGCGTCCCTCTAGCACTCCAGTCACTGACCCCTCGGCGATTACACCAGACTCAATGCAGATGTCTCTCAAACCAGCGTCTTGGAATCTCTTCCCGATGATGGACAGCAGAGTGCAGAGAGTATGGAACATGCCCATTCTAACAACAATGTCCTTAAACTGGTGAGGGTGTTTCCATATAATCTCGGTAGCCTTCGCATATAGCGCCTGATCGAAGACCAGCACTATGCTCTCCAAATGAAGTGCCTCTTTGATCTTCAATGAGCGGACCAGAATCTCATGGACAGTAGACATGTTGCTAGCGGGTGCATCGATTGTGGGGAGATATCCTATGCTGTCTTGAGAAACCTCTGTTTCATTGCGCACTGAAATGTTGTATCCAGTCCATCCACTCACTTTCTGCCTTGTCTCCGCATGCAGACGAAGTAGGACCCATAGCAGATTCTTTCTTCTAGCATTTTCTGATGCTTCCTGGCAGTTTACGTGTACATACCTTCTTGGCTTGGGCCCTTGACGCTCTCCTGCGTTGTAAATCGGCAGATTTGCAGGAGTTAGCGGCTCGATGCTTCTTTTCTTGCTTCTGGGTATTTCTGCTGATTGCTCGTTGGGGAGATGTGGGCCAAAGTACCTTGCCTGTACTGCTATTCCATTCACACGGTGTGAGGTACCTTTGCCTGACAGGGTCTCTTCAAGTCTGTCAATGTTATCCCATGCCAAGGTGGTACTAACAAAAGGGTGTATGTTCTCTGGTAACGGAATGTCGCTGCACTGTTCCATTTTCTTCAGACAGAGAGCAGTGTTGATCTCCTCGAGCTGGGAATACGAGATACCATGGCCACAGCGATTCAGTATAGACACAAGCTCAACGTTGTTCGTCAGACTCTTCACTGCATACGGAAGAAGAACGTGTTTTGGTTGCTTGATCTGTCCCCTGCTTACTCCAAATATTAGGTCTTGTGCGTAGGACTTCATCAATCGCTGGACTCTTGCATTACACTCCCCATCTGACAAATCTTTGCTACCAGAGAGCAAGGTATACAAAAATACACGTAGCTCTTGAGGGATATCCAGCGCATTCTCCTCGAGCTCAGACGGGCGTGGCGGCCAAGACATGGTGTTTTGTTTTCTCCGTATAGCATCACGAATGTCGATCGCAGCTTGTTGTATGTTAGAGATCTTCATCGGTAAACCCTTGTCGTTTTCTTGTTCTGCCATCAGAATTGTGACTACATTCTTGGCAATTTTCATGGGTGTCAGGCTAGCAGGGATGAGGAAGACTCTTTGTGAATTGTCGAGCAATTTCTCAAACCTGAGTACTTCTCCAAATTCCACCTCTAGATTCCTTCTGATGTGTGTTTTGGTGGAAGGTCTGCATTCATTGATACCCAGCGAGGTCAGATATTCTACAAGCAACTCTGACATTTCTGACAATCGGACGATTCTCTCCTTTTCTATTACATCTGATCTGACGTAGTTAAAAAGCATCTGGTAAGCATTAGACTCTTGGTGGGCATAATGGTCATTTGAAGATTCATCACTGGCATCAGATGTCGATGTGCAGGTTGCTTGTGGTCTAGTGTAACTCTTGTAACAAGTCCTGTGATAGAAAGCCTCTGCTGCAACTAACTCACGACTCACAATTGCAAGAATCCTGCTGTCGTTCTTTTCTGTTGCTATCTTTCTGATGCTGGTGTCTGCCCGCATATCGCAACACTGCACTAACGTCTCACGACTATTCGTGCCCTTCACATATTTGCTGGACTTTTCACAGAAAATACAGACTCGTTCGTATGTTGTACTCGTGCTAGAACTTCCTCTGCTAGAAAGCCGTCTAGCCTCCTGTTCCTGTTTGTCATGGTCATCTGCTGTTTGTTGTATCTTATCCAACAGCTTTTTCATTGTGAAAATGCTTCTACATTTCCGATGGTAGTGAATGTCAGGGATTTCCCCTTCATTTGTAGACGCAGCAATTTCTAAAAGTGTTTGATGTTTTCGTATCTCTGCTGCTCTTAACAGGGTTTTCCATGATTCTCCGTCTTTAGGAATCACTAAGTCGGTGGTGTCGTCCGCGCAATGGATTACACAACTTTTGTCTTGGCATAACTTCTTTGTTGGAGATACTTCTTCGTTGCTGATGGTCCTTTTAGAGGCCCCTATCAAATCACAGGATGTCTATCTTAGTTCCGAAAACTAACCAATAATTCTAGTCAAACGGCAATACTAAGAGAGAACGCTTCAAAACTACGTAGTTTTTAAGAGTATTCGAGAAATTGGTACAAAACGTCGACTTTCTTTCTGTACAGTGATTTCGATGATACAGATATGTTCAGCATAACAAGTGGCAGAAAATTACCTACAATTCACTGTAAAGTTGCCCAACATTACAGAAACAACGGGATTGTAAGAATTAATTTAAATCACCTGTCTTCCGAGCCGCCATCCCGGAGTCTCAGAGACACGGTTGGCCGTAAAACTCACAAAAACGCGGAACCTCTCACCGGCGCATGTCTCATCCCATCTTCAGTCCTGCTTGAATGACTTAAATCTAACGTAAGGCTTCTAGAATCTAACGGCCTACCTTTTCGAATCCATTCCTTCGAACAGGTGTTCACTACCTGTTCGAACACGTGCGTAATGACGTGTGCACAGCATCGGGTAAATGTTAACATAAGCTTTTCTTTCTTGCTATATTTTTCGCCATTTTCCCTCATCTATGATGTCATTTTACGTCATTACGACGTTGTTTGTGGTTGCTTAAGACATAAAATAATCCAAGGAGATATCAATATTTAATTGGACACCCCATCTTGAAACGTTTTCTTAAACATTCCCCCACAGGTATCCCTCTATTACCATTTATGAAGCCGTATAGAAGTATTATCCTCTGCGTTGCTAGGGAGATGTATTTTCCTTAGCAACGGTTACCATGGAAACACGATATGAATTTCTAAGGCCCTGAAAATGGACAGTTTTCCACCGATGAAAATTTTCTTCACGTTTTACTTATGGTATGCACTACATTTTACTGGGAAAGCAGCCCAGTGCCTCCTTAGCAACGGCCCTAGCAACGGCTTCCCACAGAAGGCCTGTGGGAATAGAACTTTTAGATACTCATAACTCCAGTTTGGATTGATGGATTTTTACGATTTAAAGCTTAAAATGTAGGGAAAAGTGTAACAAATCAGATGAATTCATGAACCTGCCTCGAATATGCAATCTGTATATTTGACAGGTTTTGAAAAGTAAACATTCCATTTTTTTAACCAATTTTTACCGAAAAATCGAATTTCAAAAGCTCATAACTTCTCTTAGAAATGACATATTGGAACAAAATTGACATTTTTGTAATCCTTTGTTCCTGTTTTATCTGGCCACCAAGTAACGTTGGAAAATATCCATATTTGATTATTTGACACTCCCCTTTGCATTATAAGTAGGAAAGGAAATGGTCCCCATGGGGTCAAAGTTCAAGGTCAGATAGCAAGGTCAAAGCTGGGCACTCAACATGGTTATCATACATTTTCAAAAAGCTTGTGGGGAGGACTATCACATGAAGGTATTCGCGTTTTGTCCCTTGATTTGGTAACAAAATCTTGTCTGGCCCATGGACTACTTATGCAAGCTTGTGTTGACCAAATTATGGCACCCACATTGCACTACTTAGGATTGCTGACCAATACACGTGTATTATCTATACTAGTAATGTTAAGGTGTGGGGTCTAGATTTAAACAATGTACTTTTTATGGGACAAGCTGCATACATGTATACTATCTACTACATGTGTACATGTATATGTACATTTTGTACTTTGCACGCAAAATTGGAATGTATTGGAAATGATCTTCTGTTATGAATTTGCAATTATAAATCCATAGTTCTGACAAGGACTCTGAAATGATTGAAAATAATGAGGAAATATTAACAATTGTAAAGGTTGTCAAAAAAATTGTGATCTCATGAATTAGTGAACTCGAAGCCAAGGCTTGTCCAACCGGTATATCTAGACTATGACATTTGGCATTGTTATGCAAGGTCATTTTTAGAAGACAATTATCAAATTAAGTTAGGCATTGAACACTCAGGCTTGGATACTTGGAATGTGTCTAAGTTATGTACACGTGGACATTTTAGCAAATTAATTAATTGTACTAAATATCATTCAGGAAAGCAAAGTTCATTCAGGAGAATTCTAACCATAGTGTAGGTCACCATTGTCAAACAAGTGACAGAAAATCTACAATGGCTACCTGTTTGTTGAAACGTGTGTCAGTGTGTGTTCCCAGTGTCTCTAAAAATGTCACATGATATTTAGTCATGATCAGTCAGAGAGTAGAGGTACACATACAATTGCTATCTAACCTCCCTCGCTCCAACACTCAAACACACTCACTTGTGGCAATTGCATAATGACACATGTACACTTACATGTATGTATAATAAAATATTTTCTAACACATGACAAGAAGCATGGCTAGACAATATCTAGCATATCTAGACAATGTTTGCTTTTCTTGCTTATGTAACATGCAAAACTTTGTTTATTGCGAGGGTTGTTCCCAAACCACGAGTCAGGGGTTGTTTGTTTTGGGGCGTTTTGTGTACACAGTAGCAACCACATTGCCAGGAGATCAAGTAATGCATTTTTCATAGCTCTCAATGGTAGACTAACTAGATTTGACAGTCTATAATTAAGCCAAACATTACAAAGAAAGGCTTAAAATACTTCCTTTTCCTGAATACTAGGTAAAAAGCAGTGTAACACACTGATCAGAATATACATTTTGAGTATATTTTTCACTGTGCTACTAATTATGAGACTGAAGCATTTACATGTATAGACTATGTGGTACAATATGAATATCCAAGTTTTTGATTAAATTTTTGTTCATGTGGTGGACCAATATTGACATTTTAGCTGGTAGAACATACATGTATCGTTCAAGTTGTCACTACATGAAATGTGTTCGAGCCCAAAGTACATACGTATACATGTAGCAGAAAAGCCCAAACATTGTCAGGTTAAGAACAATTTTGGTAGAGCAACACTGCGACACTCTGAACTTAAAAAAGTTAAATATCAGTGAAATAGGACTGGCAACTCATTGAAATGCAAAAATATTTTCCTGAAGAATGGTTTCTCATAAGACTAATGTTATTACAGTAAGAGGCTGAGGGTTTGACGGAGTATATGACCACAACAATTTCCAGATCACACTCACTAGACAAGAAACAGCTGTTTGGAACATTTTCATCATAAAACTAGTACCATCAATCAAATACATCTATACCTGATACTACAGTTAATTATGATCAAATTTTAGACAATTCCAACTTCAAGCAAATTGCAACCTTGACTTTGCTAAGTTACTTGCTGAAAAATTACAGAGAACCACCTGTTTCATGTATCTGGACGTTATGTGCCATGAAGTCAATGTTACACTGGAGGGCAGTTATTTGCTTGTGGTTAATTGTGACAGATACAATTACATTAAGTGCATGCATGACAAGACGCAGCCAAATACATGTACTAGTAACAGAGGAGCTGAAAAAAGCATCGGACAATTCTATAAACATTCCATAACTTGATACCTCTACCCAGAAAACTATAATGCATGATTTCGATTAAACTGTACGTGTGTTCTAAAGGCAGTTTCAACTTGTTCATGATAGTTGTGTCAGGTAAACCTTTGCAAGCTTTTTTGTGGCAATGCTCTGACAATAAACATCATGACAATTTCAGGATTCAGCTGGTAGTTTCTCTACACCTAAAAAAGCACACGTGCCCTTTTCTTTCATAAAATCCATTTTGAGTTTATAATTACAGTACTGCCAAAAAAGTTACTCAAGCAACTGGATACGATTTTGCTGTAAATCACACATGAAACCACCTGCTCTCATGTATCTGGGCCTTATGACTAAGTTATGTTCTTTGAGTAACTGTTTTTGGCATATATTTATTATCTGGATGTCTAACCTTCACTGACATAACACAGCATATGTTTTTCACTTGCATGGCATTGCTGAATCCAACTAAATATAAAGTCCACTCTCATATACTAGTATAATAATAAATTCCATGGGGCACCCTAAGACCGTCACATGAAAACAGCAACTTGGAAGTAAGCACACTACAGATACCCGCCTCCAGGTGTTGAAGACATTCTTCAAAAGGCCTTGAATTATCAATTTTTTGGGGGGACAAGTAAGTTTCTAATCTAGTTTTTGAAGTGTTTGGGCCACGACCATCCTTGTGTTTACGTCACATCACATATTCACGTCTCTACTAACCAACAAAGAAGTGAGTCAAGTTGCACTACTTTAAATTCCGAAACAAAAGACGACGCGACTGAACCACCGGTTAAAAAAATGCTGAACAAAAGAAGTAGTAGGTAAATGTATATCCTATACATTCAGACGGTTTCTGTTAGATTATGACTTCATAGATTTGTCGTAAGCAAACGTGTGGATGTTGCAGAGCTTTCTAAATATCATAAATGATGACTATTTTGAGAAAACATATGACAAAAATTATGTACACCTGGAGGAAGTGGCGATAATTTATGTTGTAAGGTCTAAACTCACCTTTCCCTTCTCCGAAGAGTTGGACGACGATGGTGGAACAAAACACAGCGACTGCTAGAAGCATCTTTGTGGAATCTTGCACGAAAGAGTTGGGTAGTAAGAGTGACTCAGGTTCTTCCCTCAAGACAAGATTGTGTACACAAACACAAGAAAAAAAACACTGACGTCCTAACTAAAAATTCGTCACAACGTTACCAGGAAAACCTTATCGAAACGTCCGTTTGGATGTTGTCTGTTCCCAAGTGACTACTTCTTGGCTGTCGGAAAGTCTGCTACTTGGTGTTGTGATTGATTAAGTCGCCGATGTGAGGAGAAAAGGTGGAAAACGCCCTGTTTTTGACAACTTTTTGTAACACTACACCAAACTTCCTCCCTCGGCGTCCGCCATGATAGCACCCAGGTCATGACGTCATAGGGGTCAAAAGTCAGACTGTCCAAGCGCAAAAAAGAGCGGGAAACTCGAAGTTAGATATAAATGTTACGACGAGTGATATGGACTTGTGTCATTAACTGTCACAATGATATCCCTATCTCTCTGTCCCCCTATCCCTATCCCTCTACCCCATTATTGTATATACCTTTAGCGCCCTATCCCTCTATCCCCTATGCCCTTATAACGTTACGGGCTCTGTCGATCCCCCTATCCTCCTATCCCCCTACCCATATCCCCTATTCCCATATCCTCCTGTCCCCCGACCCCCTATCATCCTATCAATCAACCTATCCCCCTACCCCCTATCATCCTATCAATCAACCTATCCTCCTATCCCCTATCAACAGTTAACAGTGCCACGCATTGAAGATGAAATCTACCCGACAATCACCGTCACCATGGCAACGTATTTTTGCATTGAGAGTCTTGTTCCCGCTTTAATGTATTGTACAAGTATTCTAAATTTATTGCAAATCTTGACCTAGAGGTGATTGCAAATACATGTAGCAGAAAAATGACAATCAAACAATGGCGTATCTGTATCTGTATAGCCGGTCTAACCGCCCTTCGGCCTAACACACCAGCTTCACCTGCGTGGGAGTTAACGCAACGTTATATAAGTTGACTTTGAAACTATTCTAATTCAAGAGCTATTATGATCAATTGTAACTTGTTGGGTTTGACTTATTTTTTCCTAGAATAGTTTATTCATAACGTGAAATACCATACAACGGCAAACAACAAAACTGAATTGGTGCAATGCCTTAAAATGACAAGATGAAAGTACAAGAGAAAAATAAATGGTCGGTGAAAGTCAATGACAATCTATTTAAGTTTTCCTTTTTGTAAGCAGAAAAGTATAGGTCGCAATTTAGACGTCGATGATTTTACTAATATTTACTTATGGCAACACATTTTACAGCGAAAGGCAGTCTGCTGTATTCTTCAGTCTAGACGTGTGGTAAGTTGCTAAAAATCGCAAGCAATTTTCGAGAGGATCCGGACACGGCCCTAAAATGTCCATTTTGAGCTTGCAGACAGTCGGGCGGGCTATTTCCTATCGTGTGACGATGGCTCTTACGAGGTGCAGTTATTTTTATCACATTATTTTATCAAAATGCCTAATTCGCTAGTGTAGAAGCATTAAAGTGAACAGAGAATTTTGTCATGCTAGCTCATCAGTGATTTCGTCGGCGTCTTTTTGGTCGTGGTCTTCGGCGGCTTGATTTGTGAGAATGACCAACAGCTTTCCCCTTTTTCTAATTTTTATCCTCTTCTGTATGTCGATACTTAAGTCGAAGTAAGTTGTCCCAATACCTTCTAGCTTGACCATATTGCCTGCAAAGTGATATACCCACAGAGAAAGCGTCGTTCCATTTGCTTTTCTCAACTACCATATTTCCTTTTCCTTGTCTTTCCTTCGATCGACAGTATTCGTTGACGTCCTTGTTGACTTCCGTGAACTGACGTACCTCTTCCTGAAAGTCCGAGCCCTCTTGACTGATCTGCTTATGAAATGATTCATTGAAGCGAGTGTATAACAACACATCTGCGTAGTTGTGCTGATAGAACGTGTGTTTCATCTCGTCTGTGACATCAGCCCTGCCTCGATATTTTTGAAGCCTTGCATGACCTCCCTCAGATGTGTAAAGAATGTCGTAGAAAGTCCAGCACATGCGTCGCTTTAGTAGAACTAAGGACTCCGGGAGATATTCTAAGATAAGCATGATTTTAAAATCGTTCTCGATGCCTCGTACGAACTCTTCAACTGTGGTGTGGTTGTCGTAATCTCTCGCTGCCAATCCTAAGTCACGCGCCATGCAATTTCTAAAGCAAACATGTTCTCTCAGCCTAACTTCTTTGGGTGGCTTGTACCGCGGATCCCAGTAAGTCGGCCTGGCAAGATACGTTGTGAAGTGAGCATGTCCTTTGGGAGTTTTTTTCGCAAGTCCAGGAAAAAACCTTCCAATATGAAAATATTGGAAAGCGGACCTGAGTCGTTTCAGTGGTTCTCGTAGAATGGCGACATACCTGGATTAGAAAAGAAACAATGGAAGACAATATAGGTGCTGTAGAATGACATCACGAGCATACCACACGTACGCGGTTTAATCGATGTATTATCTCGTAAACTTACTCCATGGTATCACTCTTCCCCGTAAGGACCAGTATCGACGGTACACATGTCAGAAATGGATTCAATTTTGAGGCAGAAAGACCTGACATTTGCAGTCGTTGGAAGATTCTATTGCTGCATGGAGATATAGACTGTTGGAACACTTCATGTTTTGGACAGGGGTGATTTAAGAGCAATGCATTTGTGCGGGAGGGGGACAGGCCCATTTTTGGTACGGGTGGCGTGGTGAAGCCATCTGCTGCATTTGCTCCAAAGCAAATGTCGGCCTTTGTAGTTGTAACTAGTTTCATAATGACTTCTACCAGAACAGATGAACTTTCAAGATAAAACTACGTCACGTATACGGGTACACAAGCAAGCACACAAACGGGCACTGAAAAAACTCCGTGTACCGAGGTAAGAAATTTGAATACATCTATGTTTACCTTGTGTTGGGAGCCATGAGCTGGCGAAAGCGTGTTCTGTTGTAGAAGGCGTGGTGGCCGACGAAGGAATTCCAGCGTTGTCCGCCAGGAGGATGCACATAGTCGTCATCTCTGTGTGTCATGGAAACACCGTTATATGGCTTTTGGCAGTTTCGTAACGAATACTAGTACATGTACCTGGTATGGGCCACTGCTGTATATGATATATATAAGAGGACGAGTAATAGAAATATCGACTTTAGGCCATGTTGATTTGAATATATGGATGACATCTGCAGACGCATGAATTTTCGTCCATCTCCAAAAAAAGAAAAAAAAGTGTTTGACCATACTGTAATTCGTACAGAATTTCGTAAATTGAAATGAAAAATATTGGAAAACGATACTTATGTCGCAAAATACCAAAATCCATTCCAAAAGACAACAAAAAATGTGTAAGAATGAAAATATGTATAATGAAGAGTCTATTTTTCACCAATGAAATATTACTCTGTGTGTTTAGTCATTTGTTCAACCTTCATGACCATCTAGATTTCATAATGAAGGCAACTTTTTTTGCCAATTTTGCAAACTTTTTTTTATTTGCACGCTCACATCAGTTTTGGAGTTCCCAGAGGATGTCATCCATATAATCAAATCAACATGGTCTTACGTACACAGCTAGAGCTCAAATGTCTCATACGGCAGTATTGAAAATAGGGAACATGTTTGTTGTCCTGGATTCCTAGAAAAAATCGAGCGTTGCGTAGCGAAAACCGGAAGGTACCCAGGCTACTGGATTCCAGGCTAGCATCCGAATGATTGCCAATATGCAAGTGCACCGCTGGTATGGGGTACGTATAGTAAAACACGGAAGACGGATTATACGTTTTTGTCATTAATTATGCAAATTAGACACTCATAATACATATGATGCATAACACGCATTTAATTATGCCAACCATCACCTATATACCAAAACTTATGGCAATCGGTCAAACCCTTCTGGAGTTATTGTCTAAATCATTTGCCAAACCAAAACACCCTGTAGTGTCATAACAAGTTGCTAACCGTAGGGAGCTCTATGTTACATGATCTCTGTCCAAAAATCGTACTCCAGTGAGTCCAGCAGACCACAAGATATTAAAAGATATCGTCAAATTGGTCGTTATTATTCATGACATCAAAGAAAAACATATCGAGCCCATCATTGCTTTCTTTAATTTGGATGTAATATACCTGGCAAATGTAACCATCGGTCGCAAAATGTAAGTGAACGTTACTTACTTGATTATGCCAAAACCACCTATGATTTCACGCCCCTTTTCACTCGGCAGTGCAACAATCAAGTTATGTCCGTATCCAAAGCGAAGGAGCATGTGGGATATCAAAGATGACCCACACTTGTGAATCTTCATGAAGGCCACGTTAAGATGAGGCTGACAAGTCCCTTTGCTGTTTTACAAGAAAACAACACGGAGTGAGCAAATTTGTTGTCAGGACCAGATCATTCTCTCATGCCAGACCACGTTTGCAGAGGAATGTTCTTTTTAAAACCCTTGTCCTGCCAGGTCCATATATATATATTTGGGTTGCACGTACAGTACTACCCATATAGCGCCCTGTATATGTCCGATTTGGGGGTATTTCTCTTGCAAGGCATCACACTGCAGCGAAACGCAACGAATGTAGAAGTAACTACGCCAGCGCAGGGCAAAAAAAATCAAGGGTCTATGAAAATATGGTATAAAAAATGCCAGCAGGACAAGGGTTAAAGTGGAGGAATGGCCACTTTTCTGTATGGGATGAGCGCTTACAAGAAGAATGCCCAGATTCGATTGGACTATTTAGCAACGGACCTGGCGTACCGGCCTGCGTTACGTTCTTCTCGCGCCGTTTATAATAGCGCTGGCCATGGCCGCCAGCGCCGCCACCAGCCAATTACGTCGACGCTTACGGCACCCGGCCAGGAGGCAACGCGATTGGCTGGTAACTTCACCTTTAACAATAGGAGGGGGAATTTGATTGGCCAAACGCAGGAGATACCAGCACGCCGGGACCGTGGCTAGAAAATAGATACAAGCGACGGGGCTGGCATGAGATGGATTGTCAAAATCAAACGCTAAATCTAGAAATTCGAAGTTCTTTTAGGTAATAAAGTTGAATATGAACTGTTTAATAACCATACCCCAACACAGCCTGAACTGCAGATGTGGCTTCCGTCATATCCTGTGAGAAAAGGTGCAGAAAAAAACGCCTGATGAGACATCTGTGATTTTTATATGTCAGATCTCCGTGGGCTCTCCCATGCCTGCGGGCATAGGGCAGCATATACAAGTTTACACCTGACATAATAGATAATTAGGCACGGGTCAGCAGACGCTATAACTATAGCTACACGTGTACGTAGCTATGTAATGGTCTGTGCATATTTGTCGCGCAATCGTCGTAGTCGTACGATTAATGCAAACTGAGGGCGTTCTATTGTTTTGGGGAAGCGATAATGATGTTAGCTATAGGATATTTGGATTCCGAAGTGAGTGGGCAGAGATTGGATTTCACTCGATTGACAGTTTTGCCCCTGTCTAAGGATACGGTCGCCACGAATGTATTTAAAATAAAACCATGGTATAATATTGGAGTAAGTTTCGACATACCATTGCATAAGTGATAATGCATCCTATGACGTAATAAATTGTCACGAATCATATCTACTTCCCGCAAGTTTGAAATCTCTGACATCTTGTTTGGGTCGTTTGCCGTTCAAGGTAATTATATAAATCATCTAACTTTAAATGTGTTGACACTTCTTTTTGTATGGTCGTTTTTATCAAATATTTGTGTTGCAACAGGACACGGGTACCTCTGTGTATTCAGCCATGGTCCACTGCGTCGTGTTCATGAACCGTTGTTTAGGTGGCAGTCTTGAAATATCCATATTAATCTTCATAAAACTATTGTACTGAGAAAAAAGAGGATATTGGGGAGGCATTAAAAAGTGTAAAGGGTAGAGTTCTAGTAATCATGCAAGTCTTGCTGGTAATCTTTCAATCGTTCTTTACATAGGAAATTCGTTGAGCGACTAGCTGTCAAATAATAACTTTATTGCGCAACAATTGTACAAGGTACAAAGTATGGCATCTACTAACTTATATAAGTAAGTACATATGAACTACATTTTCATAAGGCTAGCCTAGCTAAGACAAAAGTGGGTGGCTAGTATGAGATAGGTATCAACTTACACAATCGTTTCTTGGACGAGTTTCTAATATCCATGCAGTCTTTAACATACATCCACACTGCTGAAATATACTGTCGCTTAGCGGTCGCAGCCTCTACTGACATGTACATGAGTAGGGGTGTAAATTAACATTTATTGTAGTGATATAGCCACACTATAACTTTTTTCGACAAACCTGGATGTAGTAAAACGCTGTTCCCAGCAGCAAGAAGACTAGAAGCAGGAAGACGGCATGTAGTCTTCCGACCTGCACACTCACGGAGTATTCCATCTAATGACACAACATGGAAAGATCGTAAACGACAATGAAAATGTCACTGCAGGGGAGGGGGGCAAATTCATACCACTCGGTTGTCTTGTCTGGCGTTACTGTAAAAATCCTAACATGTCTCTTCAATCAATTTCAGAGAACTTATTTGGGCTTGTATGCGTATTCCTGCCTCTGTGACAATATACTTAGTATCACATATCGTATATTGTGCTTTTATACATCAAGCTTCATTTGTTATATCTGCTACAGGTATATCCCACACCTCACCTCACCAGTCCTATAGCCCGAATCTTAATTTTTTGTGTGGTCATGTCCAGATTGTGTTCCGACGTATTAATACCAAATTTTAAGCGAATCCATCAAGCCGAACTTAAATAAATCGAAATCTACTGGTTTTTTTTCTCTTCTTACCGAATACCCACTTTACTTCCGCTTTTAAGCGAAAGCCCACTAATCCTTGCAAAATATCGGCCCACACGCAACCGCGGCAAAATCCACCACCACATATAGGACTCCCCTGAATTTCTACGAAGTTTCCTTGCTTTACAAGCTTTATTTAAAGTACCCTTTTTTTGGCAACTTAATATGCGCTAGGACGACTAGGCGTATACATTTCAAAATGGCCGACGGCCGCGGGTTTGTAGAAAATCTAGGAACGGAGTCTTTCAGTTCTCGCAGTTTACTTGAAGCACGTCGTCATAAGCAGTCTACCGTAACGTTACGGTAGTTTCCCGTAGTTTACTTGAAGCACGTCGTCATTACATGGCAGATATCGTAGCCTGGATGCCAGATTACAGGATGACAAGTTCTCGTCGGCTCGCCAATCAACTAGCCCCCCGTAAGTAACACAATCCAGTCGTCCAGGGAACACAATCCAGTCGTCCAGGGAGTTTTCCCTCATCCAGGCTACAGATATCGGGAAAAAGCCATTATGATATTAATTAACAGCGGTTGTAGTTAAGTGTATAGATGCTACCTGAAACAACAATGATTCCTCTCCTGGCTGATGTTGTGAAGATCTATTGTTGTTACGGCCGTGATGTTCAGTTGGCGTACGTTTAAATGGGCGTTAACGTTAAGAGAACCTGTTGGGCGGGTCGTTAGTTCTAAAAGATGATGTGCATCAGCCAACCGCGGTCATTTAAGTCACCCTGATTTGATTTTATCACGTTCCAAGGCTGATGTGAGGGAAGGCCTTTTTCGTGAGGCGTAATCAGGCCTTTTTACTCTTCATTAGGCCATGTTGATTTGATTATATGGATGACATCCGCGCGCGCATGAATTTTCGGCCGTTCCCCAAAAAAAGTTTTCAACCATACTGTAAATCGTACAAAACAGTTGCAAAATGAGCAAAAATATACCGTAAGTTACACAAAAAAACATACCAATGTCGTAGAATGCCAAAATCAAACGAAAAAAGACGAAATTGTAAAGAAATGGAATTTGAAGAGTAGATTATTTACCAAACCATATTCTGTGCCATTTGTTCAACCCTCATGACCACGTAGATTTCATGATGAAAACAACTTTTTTTTTGCAAAACTTTTTTTATTCGCACGCGCGCATCAATTTTTGGGCTCCCGGAGGATGTCATCCATATAATCAAATCAACATGGCCTTATTCACAAAATCCTCTTGTTTTCAACTACAAGGCGTTACACTCGAAAGCTACTAAAAAGTTTGTTACAGAAAGTAGTTTTTCGGTAGTTTGGAAAACTATATATTTTCGTGTCATGGGGGACGGGTAAGTATTGGACGTTATCATTTATCAATTACAGGTAGTATTTATATATAACCACATATGATTTTCACATATATCACATTTTATTGTCCAATTCACAAATTGAAATCAGTGTATACTAGTCTATACAAAAGTAATTGACATAGAATTTAATGAAGCAATTTCTAAATCTAATACTACTAATTGCATTTTGAAGTCAGTATATATTTTACAGTGAAGTTACTTATATGGAATATATCGAAACTTTAATATAAAGATTGCATATTAAAGTTGGCATACATTTCACAAGAAGGCCATGGACATGAAATATATTGAAACTATTATGTGACATCTGTATAACCAATACATCAAAAGCATTCTACCTATGTATATCCGTACATTGAATCGACAAGCGTTTAGATAGCCATAACGTTTTGTAATTTTAGGTGCAAGTGCTTGTGTACTGTTCCTATACAAGCGATCACGATCACGAACATCGAGACCATCAACGAATTGTTAATTACACACATCACATTATATTATAACGTTAGCAAATTGAATGCCATTAGTATTTGAATCCGTAGTCATTTAGTATGATGCTTGTGCGCTGCGACAAGCTTCTCGCTTCAACTGTTGATCGAGAATTTTCCCACCAAGGGTTCTTGGCCTCAAGTCTAGCTTCATAGTCCTTTGTCCTGAAAGACAAACATACGCCGTTATCATTCAGAAAACAGTACCAGAGACAGGCAGGCAGACACCCCAAAAGCAATATTCCAATTTATACAGATAAAGACTATCATTAAAACACAGCCCGAAGGCTTCCTCTTGTCTTGTTAGAGTAGCGAGAAACATACTCTTATAGATATAATCGTTTTAAAGAAGCATCCTATAACACAATGATACTGTTCCATTCACTAAAAATTTACATCCGTTAAAAATCGTCCAGCTTAATCTCACGTATACGTTGAGGAGAATTAAAAATTTGATACACTTATCTAGCTCAATTGGAGAGCATTATGTACAGTTAAGAGTCCTGGGGACTCTTATGTATAAAACACGTTTATCCCACTATCACAGCAAACATGGCTTAGGTACATGTATGTGAAAAGCAATAAGAAATACCTGTAACTTTTCTGTCGAGTCCAAACCGTAAAAATAGCAGCAATAACCAGAATCACTGCCAGGGCAGCAAGAGCAATGCCAGCAACGACAGCTGTATGGAAAGATAGAGGTTTAGAAACACATCTCCTGTATGAAAATAATGTATGAACTGAAAGCTACAACATTGATATCGGCATTTCTACGTGTACGTGATATATGATCGATATATATCTCCTTGACACTAACCTCCACTAAGCATCTGATCCGTTGTAGTCGGGATAAACTCCGTTGGTCGTACTTGCACAGGGACAAATACGAAAATTAGAACATAAAAATGACCAATGATTTTTTTCAACCTACAATCATATCATATCATATGAATCATATCTTTACAAATGTACATCTCGCTGCCTCACACTCTTATCGGACAATGTTTAAACACTATTACGCTCTTACAAAGTTTGAATGTGGGTATTTTTGCAGTGTATGGTATGCTCACCTGATGAACAGTATGCCTTTTCACCGTCAGCCTTATAGCATCTGGAAAGAAAGCATGACAACATTTGAACTATATATATATAAAGCTATATAAAACATGTGATAATCCCTGCATTGTAAATACAGGGCAGTATACATTGTGACTAAACATTAAAAATTCTGCAACATGAATAATACCAGTACAGTATATGCTTTCACTCTGTACTGGCCAGTACATGGATTGTATAGTGGAATTGTTTTATATATAATTATTATTAAATTATCTATGCATTGCATTATCTGTGTCCATAATATCACCAGGGTCCATAATATCGCCACCTTGAGAAACAGTGTGCTTAAAGATATTTTTACTGCAACATACTTTTGGTATGCACTCCTTCACACATCAAATGTACATACCTAGGGTATGTTGCAGTAAAAATATCTTTAAGCACACTGTTTCTCAAGGTGCCGATATTATGGACACAGATGTTACATAGAATTATTGAATAAATAAAGTTATTATGTCTTACAAGTCTGCTGGATCAATGCCTAGGGTGTTGCCCTCTGGGTTGTTCTGAACTCCCTGTGTGAACGCTTCTCTGATGTGACTCTGGTTGATGCTGGAAGACGTGTTCACGTGCACGACAAAATCTGCCAGGACGCTGCCGTTTCGGAAATCCAGGACAGTAAGACCAATGAAATCGTCTCGTAAGGTGCTGTTCTCAAGGTAACCCGTTAACTGTTGACAAGAAATGCACATGTAGACATAATGCCACAACGGGTAGCAAAATCTATGGTGTTTTAATATTAATTTATTCAATATTAATCTAATATTAATTGAAAAACTAACATTGCTATCATGACGTACCTGGTTATTCAGCAGAAATGCTAGTCTCCTAAACTCTCGAGAATTTCTGTTCCTAAGGGCGTTTGTGAACGTTCTTCCTGGGAGTAGCTGTTCGAAATGGAGCTCTCTCGAGCCTGGAAAAAATGAATTACAAAGGAATACACTTGTCATTGAATATCTAGCAAGTATTTATCGCACGCTTTATAAATCTATGGTCTCATCCCATACTACGTATTAGTCTATTATAGAGTATTTTAGCTCCCCAGACTCGTTGCAGTAATAAGAATTGCCACATGTTGTATAATCATACTGTTGTGCAATGTCTAACAGCGGTTTGAAGGAAATGATTGACTAACGTTTTTGTAGATAGTTGTGATATAACTACAATGTACAAACATACCTGGATCTGGTCTACAGGTGATCCCGTCTCCTAGGTAGCCTGGATCGCAAACACAATTTCCAGATTCCAGATCCACCAGTTTACAGGATGCATATCGATGACATGCGTCCGTACAAATATAAAAGGCAGTTGCAGCAATTGGAGAGGGACTAGGAGATGGTGTTATGATCTCGATATTAAGTTTTGTCTTTGCTGTCAGCAATGGCGTAGAAGGTTTAGATGTTTTAGTCTTCATTGGTGTTGGAGAGGAACTAAGAGTCGTTGTTACGTATTTTGTAGTAGACTTTGCGTTTGTTCTTGTTGATGGCAATGGCGTCGAAGGTTTAGACGTTGGTGTCTTCAATGGTGTTTGAGAGGGACTCGGAGATGATGTCACGAATTTTGTAGTAGACTTTGCTTTCGTTGTTGGTAATGGCGTAGAAGGTTTACTTGTTGTTTCCAATGGTGTTGGAGATGGACTAAAAGATGATACTACGATTTTAGTAGTAGATTTTGTTTCTGTTGTTGGCAATGGCGTAGACGGTTTAGACGTTGTAGTCTTCAATGGTGTTGGGGATGGACTAGGAGATGGTGTTGGAGAGGGACTAGGAGATGGTGATGGAGAGGGACTAGGAGATGATGTTGGAGAGGGACTAGGAGATGGTATTGGAGATGGACTAGGAGATGGTGTTGGAGATGGACTGGGAGATGTTGTTGGAGAGGGACTAGGAGATGGTGTTGGAGAGGGACTAGGGGATGGTGTTGGAGATGGACTTTTAGATGGTGTTGGAGATGGACTATTAGATGGTGTTGGAGAGGGACTAGGGGATGATGTTAGAGAGGGACTAGGAGATGATGTTGGAGATGGACTAGCGGATGGTGTTGAAGATGGACTAGGAGATGGTGTTGGAGAGGGACTAGGGGATGATGTTGGAGAGGGACTAGGAGATGATGTTGGAGATGGACTAGGAGATGATGTTGGAGAGGCACTAGGAGATGGTGTTGGAGATGGACTAGCGGATGGTGTTTGGGAGGGACTAGGAGATGGTGTTGGAGAGGGACTAGGGGATGGTGTTGGAGATGGACTTTTAGATGGTGTTGGAGAGGGACTAGGGAGAGTGATGTTGGAGATTGACTAGGGGATGATGTTGGAGAGGGACTAGGAGATTGTGTTGGAGAGGGACTAGGAGATGGTGTTGGAGAGGGACTAGGAGATGGTGTTGGAGAGGGACTAGGAGATGGTGTTGAAGATGGACTATTAGATGGTGTTAGAGATGGACTAGCGGATGGTGTTGAAGATGGACTAGGAGATGATGATGGAGATTGACTAGGGGATGATGTTGGAGAGGGACTGGGAGATGGTGTTGGAGATTGACTAATAGCTGGTGTAGGAGAGGGACTAGGGGATGGTGTTGGAGATGGACTAGCTGATGGTGTTGGAGAGGGACTAGGAGATGATGTTGGAGATGGACTAGCGGATGGTGTTGGAGAGGGACTAGGAGATGGTGTTGGAGATTGACTAATAGATGGTGTTGGAGAGGGACTAGGAGATGATGTTGGAGATGGACTAGCGGATGGTGTGGAGAGGGACTAGGAGATGATGTTGGAGATTGACTAGGGGATGATGTTGGAGAGGGACTAGGTGATCGTGTTGGAGAGGGACTAGGGGATGATGTTGGAGAGGGACTAGGTGATGGTGTTGGAGAGGGACTAGGAGATGGTGTTGGAGAGGGACTAGGAGATGGTGTTGGAGAGGGACTAGGAGATGGTGTTGAAGATGGACTATTAGATGGTGTTGGAGATGGACTAGCGGATGGTGTTGAAGATGGACTAGGAGATGATGATGGAGATTGACTAGGGGATGATGTTGGAGAGGGACTGGGAGATGGTGTTGGAGATTGACTAGTAGATGGTGTTGGAGAGGGACTAGGAGATGATGTTGGAGATGGACTAGCGGATGGTGTTGGAGAGGGACTAGGAGATGATGTTGGAGATTGACTAGGGGATGATGTTGGAGAGGGACTAGGTGATCGTGTTGGAGAGGGACTAGGGGATGATGTTGGAGAGGGACTAGGTGATCGTGTTGGAGAGGGACTAGGGGATGATGTTGGAGAGGGACTAGGAGATGATGTTGGAGATGGACTAGCGGATGGTGTTGGGGAGGGACTAGCGGATGGTTTTGCAGAGGGACTATTAGATGGTGTTGGAGCTGTTGTCGTTGCCAAGGGTGTAGGGGAGCTGGAGGAACTCGGTGGACGTGAGGTCGTTATTTTCTTCGTAGTGGTTTTAACTGTGGGAAACAATATTGTGTTAACAGTAGTTTGGGCACTTGGCTCTATATCAACAGCAGTGGAAAAAGCTTCTTCAGGGACAGTAGATAGAGGAGCTAATGTCTGTATCGTAGTGAGAAAGGGTGCAGTCGTGTAACTTTTTGGAGGATCTGTAGTGGGAGAAGTGGGGATAGCTGATGTCTTGATAGTAGTGGGTGAGGCTGAAGTCTCGATTGTAGAGTGAAGAGCTGTAGTCTTGGCTGTAGTAGGTAGGGTAGCTGTTTTCTCGATAGTATTAGGAACGACTGTTGTCTCGATAGAAGTGGGAGGGGCTGCTGTCTTGATAATAGTGGGAGGTGCTGTTGTCATGGTAGTAGGGGTTCGGGCTATTGTGTTGATAGTCGTAGATGAGGCTGTTGCTTCTAAAGTAATGAGAGGAGCCGTTGTCACGATAGAAGTTGGAGGGGCCGTTGTCACGATAAAAGTTGGAGGGGCTGTTGTCTTGATAGTAGTGGAAAGGGTTGTTGTCACGACGGAAGTTGGAGGGGCTGTTGTCACGATAGAAGTGGGAGGAGCCGTTGTCTCGATAGAAGTGGGAGGGGCCATTGTCACGATAGAAGTTGGAGGGGCTGTTGGCTCGATAGTAGAGGAAAGGGCTGTTGTCACGATAGAAGTGGGAGGAGCCGTTGTCTCGATAGAAGTGGGAGGGGCCATTGTCACGATAGAAGTTGGAGGGGCTGTTGTCTGAATAGAAGTGGGAGGGGCCATTGTCACGATAGAAGTTGGAGGGGCTGTTGTCACGATAGAAGTTGGAGGGGCTGTTGGCTCGATAGTAGAGGAAAGGGCTGTTGTCACGATAGAAGTGGGAGGAGCCGTTGTCTCGATCGAAGTGGGAGGGGCTGTTGTTTCAATAGAAGTTGGAGGGGCTGTTGTCTCGATAGATGTCGGAGGGGCTGTTGTCACGATAGAAGTGGGAGGAGCCGTTGTCTCGATAGAAGTGGGAGGGGCCATTGTCACGATAGAAGTTGGAGGGGCTGTTGTCTGAATAGAAGTGGGAGGGGCTGTTGTCACGATAGAAGTTGGAGGGGCTGTTGGCTCGATAGTAGAGGAAAGGGCTGTTGTCACGATAGAAGTGGGAGGAGCCGTTGTCTCGATCGAAGTGGGAGGGGCTGTTGTTTCAATAGAAGTTGGAGGGGCTGTTGTCTCGATAGATGTCGGAGGGGCTGTTGTCATGATAGAAGTGGGAGGGGCTGTTGTCATGATAGAAGTGGGAGGGGCTGTTGTCTCGATAGAAGTGGGAGGGGCTGTTGTCTCGATAGAAGTTGGAAGGGCTGTTGTCACGATAGACGTTGGAGGGGCTGTTGTCTCGATGGAAGTTTGAGGGGCTGTTGTCATGATAGAAGTGGGAGGGGCTGTTGTCTCGATAGAAGTGGGAGGGGCTGTTGTCTCGATAGAAGTTGGAAGGGCTGTTGTCTCAATAGAAGTGGGAGGGGCTGTTGTCACGATAGAAGTTGGAGGGGCTGTTGTCTCGATAGTAGTGGAAAAGGCTGTTGTCACGATAGAAGTTGGAGGGGCCGTTGTCTCTAAAGTAGTTTGAGGGGCTGTTGTCTTAATAGTAGTTGTCTCGATTGAACTGAGAGTGGCTGTTGTGTCGATAGTAGTTGGTGGGGCTGTTGACATGATAGTAGCTGGAGGAGCTGTTGTCTCTAAAGTAGTGAGGGGTGCCGAAGTCTCTATAGTAGAACCTGGATCTGTTGTTTCTATAGTGGTGGCAGGAGCTGTTGCCTCGACAGTAGTGGTTTGAGCGGTTGTCCTAATAGTGGTAGGTGGTGCTGTTGTCTCTATAGTAGTGAGGGGAACTGTTGTTTAAAACTCAGTAGAAAACAATCCTAACATTGTCGCTACTTACAAAAAAGTGGAAGAAACTGTCGACATCGACTCAATAGTTGAGACAGGAAGTAATGCCTGTAAGGCAGCGCTGTTTCTTGTCATAGGGGCTATTGTCCACGGTGTATTGTCTCGAAACAAGTCCAATAAACATTAGCTTATTATAGTTTCTCAGTAGAGGGGAGAGTTTCTCTATAGTAGTTGGCTTGGGATGACTGTCATGTAGACAGAAGTGGGGAGAGCTGCTATGTTGATATTAGGAATTAGGAATATTGCTTGGATATGTAGCCGCGGGTGTTGGGAGAACGGTGTCTGTGGTGAGTGTTGAGAGAGGAGTTCGCACAGTTACAACAACTGTTGGCCTGTACGAAGCTGTTGTATCTATAGCACATGTAGCTTACAAACGCCCCACACTGAAAGCGAAAAGATCCCCGCGCCATTGTGAAGGATGGAAAAAAAGGATGGTTCATAACCACCCCAAGTTGGAACGTAAAGGGCACTTGTGCCATCCAGCGAGGATAGAACGTAATTAAGGTGACTATAGGAATATAGTTGAACTAGTTGTTGCACGTCAAACTGCCAGAAGGAAGGAGATTTCCCGAATAAGATTTTTATCTTGGACTACAGTTACTTACCCAGGGTGGCAGTTGTGGCTATCGCAGAAGTAGTCTGTCTTGTTGTAATGGGAGAAGTAGTGGTTGTGGGGCCTGTTGAAGGGTATATTGAAGCATGTACTGATTATAAAGCCTTTTTACTCACATCCCATATCAATAAAGCAACCAGGTTCCGGTCGCCATCGTTGGTGTTCCTACTTGCATTTCATTGGATCGTAACTCAAGTGTACACTTCCTTTTTTTAGGGGCAGCCTTTTCCCTTCTGATATTCTGGTAAGAAATAAACACATCCAACTAATTTTGACTAGCTTCAATCATTACCTTAGACATTCAACTATTGATTGTAAAAGTACATTCCCATCCTATACAATGTAAACTTTGTAATCTAGATCAGTCTCATATTACATTTGTTGCATAGCAATAGATATAAATACTTCATACATTGTAGAATGGTTGTGCAATAAATTTCTTCGATAAAACTACATTGAGTAAGCTAAACAAGAATGTTTGACTTACCAATCTGACAAATATAGTGCGGCGTTGTTGCCCGACAGTTCTCTAATACCCAGCTGTAGTTGTGCTCGGCAGACATGGTCGCACAGTTGTACGGAACCGACACGTGGGTGACGTTTTGGTCGGGTGCCCACTCCTCAAAGTCGTCTGGCAGCGGTGTCAGACTTTCCTCGGCGTAGATCCAATGTTGATGGTCCGGATGATGAATGAGACCAATCCAAAAGTGTTTGCCGTCGAACTGCGGATATCGTTGTAGTTGTGACACCAGGAACTGGTGGATTTGGTTGTTCGTGACTAGGACTGGTGTGGCATTAAACTGTTGGCAGTCTGTCGTGAGGTACGCTCTGTAGTCGGTTGGTCTCGCAGAAAATATGTAACATATGCCGTTGTAGTCCGCACTAGCAGCTAAGGTTGGATACTCTGCACAACCTGGAAAAGATGTGATTTACACAATGTTTAATAGCAACGTGTATGACCAAAACACAAACATGATGGACAATGTTTGCTCCTTAAAAGATGCATCCTGTATTAACAACATTGAAACCTTTTGTGGCAATGACTTACCAGGAGGAAAGGTAGGAACAGGCTGGGAAGGAGTTGTCCGCAAAGATGAAGCTGGGGAACAGAAAATAACTTTAGCTATTCCATCTGTATACATTATTTCAATAGGAATATATAGTGTCATTGGTAGACGTGTTTGTCTTACGCTTTTCTGGTTATCTTCCGATTAGACCTACGCCCCGGAATCGTTCAAAAAACAAAACAATAAACTTTGCTTACTGCTCATCAAGGTTGACGATCTTGTAGTATTGGGAGTGATTGTTGTCGAAGCACCTTTTGAAGAGAGAAAAGTTGAATTAGTAACAACGAAGTTTCCGCTACTTGAACTCGTGAAAAGAGGACTCAACTAAACAAGAATGTTTGACTTACCAATCTGACAAATATAGTGCGGCGTTGTTGCCCGACAGTTCTCTAATACCCAGCTGTAGTTGTGCTCGGCAGACATGGTCGCACAGTTGTAAGGAACCGACACGTGGGTGACGTTTTGGTCGGGTGCCCACTCCTCAAAGTCGTCTGGCAGCGGTGTCAGACTTTCCTCGGCGTAGATCCAATGTTGATGGTCCGGATGATGAATGAGACCAATCCAAAAGTGTTTGCCGTCGAACTGCGGATATCGTTGTAGTTGTGACACCAGGAACTGGTGGATTTGGTTGTTTGTGACTAGAACTGGTCTGGCATTGAACTGTTGGCAGTCTGTCTTCAGGTACGCTCTGTAGTCGGTTGGTCTCGCAGAAAATATGTAACATGTGCCGTTGTAGTCCGCACTGGCTGCTAGGGATGGATACTGCGCACAACCTGGAGAAGCACCAGTGTAAACAAAGTGTCACTGATTTTCCGTAAAACTGGACCCTGTATAACGATAGGCATATTGTGAAAATGTTCAGTAAGTTGTCAAGAGGGTCCTACCTGCAGGGAATGTAGCCATCGGCAGACGAGGAGTTGTCGGTACTCTCGACGCTATAGAAAAGAAAGAAATTCGATCAATTGAAATTCGATAAATTGTTCCTTTCTTTACATTGACAGTCTGCTTTCAGGTAAATTATTAAGTTGGGAGATTTTGATGAAAACGAGAAGCATGTGCCGTTGTACTCGGCGTTAGCACACTTATAGCATAGACACAGTCTGGAAACGTAAAATATGATTATAACTAACAGCAACACACCATCTCTGATGGTAAATGCCCTCTGGCTGGAAAGATAGAAACTGCACGCCATAAATGCTCACATGCACACAGAATAGATAACTGTCTTGGAATAGGCTTTGCATTCTGGTTATTGCTAATGAGCATCTATCTAATTTATCATTCTTTAAAGAATATCTCTAAGAATCATAATGGGACTTTTCACAGTTTTAGGGTAATAAAACAATATAGCCCACTTGGGATTTGACAGACTCCTAGTTTAGGTCTTCGACAGTCTCTGATGCCCCATCTGTGACCCCGTTCAGGCAGGAGAAGCACACAGGTTTTCGGTGGTGCTGCATTTTCTGGTTCCTCCCCGTTTGCCCATTCGTCATAGTCGCCCGGAAGGGAGGTCCTGTACAACATAATAGTTGGGGTAATACAGAGATATTGCATTGGGTTTTTGAGGAACAAACGTGGCACAGCACCATCTGCTAGAACAATAAAGTCGTACTGATATCAGAGCCTAGGGTCAATATGCCCCCAAGGAAAATTTCTCCTAGTTGTCGTATTGCAAGAATAAAAATAACACAAACATGCCCCATATATATTCTTTAGCATATCCACAAGTAATGAGTAACATAACACTTATGTTACCATTCTACCTGCATAGCATGGCATGTGTCTATTGTAACTCCGTGACCTTTACAACTACTAAAAAGCTCACCTTGCTTGGTCACGATATGCCCATCGCTGCTCGTCAGACAGGTATTCTAATCCCACCCAGAAGATGGAGCTGGCTAACTGTGAGTTTCCGGATATGGTATTGGAGAGAAAGGTCTGGATGCCATTGTCCGTGATGAGTGCTGGTGTGCCGCCTATAACGGAGCAGGCTGGACGAGGCAGACAAGACAACAATTTTGGTAAAGAAATATGCATGAACCGAAACTATTCTGTAGGATGATATAGTACAACTCCAAGCAGATGTTGGCATGGAAGATCGTAAGATCTACCGACTATCCGGCTTTCTTGACAGACACTCGCCAGACTGGTCAGGAAATTGATGTTTCATCATTGGAGTGATTGGCTGTAAGAGAAATCCGGTAATCAGAAAGTTACAATCATCCACCCCAACATCTGCTTGGAGATTAGATAAAGTAAGTCTACAGTCACTCTACAAACTTACGCACAAGCTATCATATTTTCCAACACAACATACAGACAGGCTGAGAATGTAATGGTACAAATATTGTAAAACATGTGACTAGACATATGTTTTGTCAACAATCAAGAAAGGAAGTAACAAAGCCAAGATATCTTTCAATACATACAGCTGAAGACAGATTCCCTACTATAGCTGAGGTAATAATTGATAATGATTGATAATGATTGAAAGTTACCACGCCTAGCCTGACGTGTGTACAACTATACAGCACCAGTTACGAACATCTCTTACAGTGTTACACAAAGGGAGAAAAAAGGGTTACAAGAGGGTATATGTTTATACTTTATTTACCCCGTGTGCATCTTCTCACTGTTATCATTTTGATGTGCTCCTACGATCTAGATACTACACATGGATGCCACAGGGCAGTCTTAGGCAGCTACCTATATACGTAAACCTTTTTATCTACTGACCCATGACGATTGGAATTAAGAACGTTACATTATCGTGCTGTGAGTTCTGTGATGAAAACATTTACATGCATGCTTTCATGCACCAAAAACCAAAAGGATATTGTTATAAAAATATCGGATTACACTAATATGTTGGTGTTAGTAAGTCCTTTCTTCCTTCCTGTCAAACGTAGGACGGTATCTCTGTACATGTATATATCTCCTTCCCCCCCCTCGACAGGAGTTACTTTAGATCAGGATAAGCGTGTTGTTCTTTTGCACGGTAATAGTGAAATACGGCTTCGCCATGGCTCAGTTTTATAGCCAAGTATACCTGGTCATCCCCTCTCTTCTCAATAAGTGAGTTGGATTCTTTAGCATTACTGATATGAAATTTTGAAAGTTGGTGGAAGAAACACTATCTCTCCAAACTTTAGTTCCAACATCTAACAATTCATTACTTTAACTACTACGCCTTTCACATTTATATCAATTACGATATTCAACAGGCACCTCTAGATATTATCATTCCAACTATTACAGAAAGTCTTCCGGTGTAATAAGAGTACTAATAATATTGTGGCAGTCTCGGATCCAATTTATTGATAGGAGACCGCGTTTTCCTCTTAGAAGACTCTCATCTCACGCAAAGGTCAAGTGTTTCCATGGATCGTGTGATCATCTCGGGTTCCAGTGGTGTAGAAGTAATTGACCACTCAACACCCACGCTAACATTGACCCCAGGTTACAGGATGTAAGTGTGAAAGGAAGATATGCTTATATAACCGACAGTACTTTACTTTGTAGCTTCTAAGTTCACATTTTCTAATTGACTTCGATGTCTACTGTTCAAGGGCAAGGTTTTCAAGTTTTAGAAGAACATAATGTCTTGTCCCAACGTCTCTATAAGACAAAGGGATGTCCTTGTGTCTACTTGGCAGGTTGACTCACCGACGTATAATCAGCCACACCTGTGAAGTGGACCAAGGGCGTCACCTTGTAAAAGGCCAAATGACTATGAAGCATTTGCAGGGCTAGGTATTCCCCTAGTATCTCTTAACTTACCTGTGTTGACATAAGTGTTGAAATCCACATTTGAATTAATGAAAGCGTAGCAAATCCCGTTGTATACCTCGCTGTGGGTGACTGTGGAGTGTTGGATGCAGCCTGTGCGAAAACAGCAATTTTCAAATGACTGCATTCGCGTGGACAAGGTCACTGAATGTCTGACTGCGAGACCGTGTAACCCAAAACGCAAAAGTAAGAAGTCTGAATTTACCAACAACAATAATTGACAATAACAATAATAATAGCAGGTGTCGATATGGGTATGATACCCAACATATTTTAGAACGTATAATTTTAGACGTGTCCATGTACCTGCCGGATGCCCCCCACCCCTACCCCACAAACACCACACCTACCACACCCAAGTTTTCACATGGGCCCAGAATAATGACAACCAACAATTCCAAACTCGGGCACCTTACGTCTCCACCCACCACCCTAAAATCACACTGAGAAGAACATACACTGAAGTCACGGCCCAATTTTGTCCCAATTGGACCATTCTTAACTTCTTATTTTAAAATGAGTATCCTTCAAGTTTCACACAACAAAATGTTGGTATAACGTTAGTGATCTGATTTACTGTCATTCCTAACTTAGACTTGTTCTTTGGCTATTGCCTTCTAGTTTATTTCCGAAGGCTACTTAACAATGATACTGCATGGTGAGTGATTGGTAACCATGCCGTCTGTTCACCCATGCTTGACGTACCTTGTGAAAGGGTAGCCTCCACAATCAGCAGAAGTATTCTCAAGAAACAGTATATCCTTGAGACAAACATTTGAAGTCTCTGGCTTTCCCTGAACACACACACTGAGCAGTATAAAATCTGTAGGGAGTTTCCTCAATTATAGTTCTTTACACATTAGGATCGGTTCAGTTGCTCTTCGTGACGAACCCACAAGGCGTGTGACGAGTTTCACAAATACAGCTCGAGGCTATGTAACGTACGTCACAGTATAGCTTGTTCGTGTTGAACAGAAAACTGTTTGGTAAAGTAACTTTTTTCTAAGGTATAAATGATTTCTAAGATATCATAACTTCACGAAGCAATCGCACAAGACCAGTATCTGTATTACATGATATATAACATTTTTCTACAACACATGAAAGAAGAACAGGCCATTGTAACAAACCACGTAATCTGTGCATGGAATAGGTCATTCCAAGGTTATATCCTGACGCACAAGTAGGGACAACCATTTGCGTAGAAACAAGAATCAATTATTTGAAGTTGAGTCAGCAGGGGTAGTCCGACCAGCATAGCACGGAATCACTACAAGTCACCCTTTTAAGAGATTAATGAACTAACAGGTTATGACAGGCACACCATTACTCTAAAAAGATTTGACTTGCATGTAAAGAGTTAGCCCGACACCAAAACCCTAAGCAAACAGACAAATCCCTAGGTGCATCTAAAAACTTCCAGTGTGAATACATTAATGGCAAAACAGACTTAGTTTGTGCAACAAAGTTGAGAATTGAAAAAGGAGAATTGGCAAAACGATGGAAAAGAAATCTTGATCTCCAATATTCTGAACACCCACGGCTCCTCCCTCCTAAATTTTCTCTTGGGGCCTAGTTCGTCCCTTACCTCATGACCCTTTTAACGTCAACGGCGTATACACCACTTCATCCGCAACAGGGGTCCGTGGTAGTGCTTGGCGAAAAAGTGGCGAAAGGGTACGTTTCGAGGGTCCAGGTTTGCCTCATAATCTGTATTATTCAATACAGATTATGTATTCATATCTGTATTCATTCAAAAGCGTAAGAAGTGATTTGTTTATGGTGAAAATTGATATCAGGCTTCACCTCTAATGCGTTCTGTGGGCGATGATGGTATGCCTCACGCGGCGAGTTACTGTGAAAGTGTTGGATTTTCTTTGTAATTGGCTTCGTCGTTTTTTAAAACAAATTTTATAATGTGTTGCCACTGCTATTGGATAATTTTCAAATACATTCACTGAATGATTATGATTACTTTAGCATACGAATCTGCGTACATCCTGTTGTCTGTCAATTGAATAAATTTAGGAACCAAAATTTCCCATAGGAAAGTCTTTTTTAAGGCTAGATGTCTTCTCTATCCTTAAAGTTGAGCATATGCGTCAGAAAGAATTAACAAGTACGCCTACACCGTCTCACTATTACACTCATAATTCTGTTGCATACCGCAATACCACCTACACAGCTAGTTCTGTATTAATGACGCCATCTCAACGTCATTTGAAAGTCTCCCGCTAGCCATCCAAATTTGGCAGACACTCCGGATGAACTTAAATTTTGTATAAATTTCGAGGAAAAGTCTTATCAGATCAAGTTTTCGTGCTAGTACCAGTCTGTCTTCCTTCTTCACGTTTGCAGTCACTCCGACGTAACGTGGCGTAAGTTAGTGACGCCCGTTACTGACGTTATATCAGTGCTCCAGTACCCCGCCCTGTTGCATTTGTAGCTTACACCACAGGTTGGAGCTCAGCGGCAGAAATGACTACAGGTTGGCGTCTTGCGGGCATGGCGCCGGCGATGTTTGCTTTGATGGTTGCCTGTGATGCCTTACTCTTCGTATCCAGTACGTCGGTAGGACGAGGGCTGCCCGTCGTCTTTCAAGGAAAGGGTAAATGCAGTTTTCTTCATTTTTCATAATAGCTTGTCAGATACCATCGACATCGTTATAGGATTTGGGAGCGCCATGAACCTTCAAGTCATTGCCTATGACATGTATCTGTTCATTAGCTATTTCTTAAAAAGCACGCTACAAAGAACAAAGGTAATAGAAATTTGGTAGAAGCATAACTATATAATTTGGCGCTGATACGGACAACTGTTGAATCATTAGAACTGGTATGTATCTATGCAAAGACAGTTGCTTGTGAACCTGCCGAAGTGCTCAGGCCAGGTACATGTAGCTATAGGTTGACGACATTGAAAAATCATTGAAGCATTCTTGGGACAGTCGTGGACGTATCGTACAACATTCCCCTGTCTTGAGACGGACAGGACTGTTACAGATTGTCAGCGGTTCTTTTCTGTCAGCGGTTCTTTTCTGTCAAAGCTTCGCCGAAAATCCTTCCCAAAAAGCGTAAGACGAATGTGACCGCGCTTAACGGAAGAGCTTACAGGCAGTGGTAATTTATAACGACCCTTCATGATATAGCGGCAGGTATCGGGATACCTGCACAACAGAAAGAAGATATAACTGACTTATTTCAATACAGCGATTTCTTAAGCAGAATTCAGATCGGGTTTAAGATGTTGTATCAACGATTAAGGCACACTGATTTGATTTCATGGTTGACACCACGCGCGCATCGATTGTGATTGACACTGCGCACATCGGCTTACGAGGAAGCGTGGAGGTACTCTCCCATACGTAATGTTGCACATGTCTCAATGTCTAAACTGAGTCTATTTAGTGTGCATTCCATATAAATGTATGATTTTGCTGCAGACATGAGCCTTCATTGTGATGATATTCTGTCGGCAAGCTGCATGGCGTGTATTCACTCCTATGCATTTTACATTTGGAAAGACGCACGTGTCAAAGACCCCAGGAAGTTAATTTGGCAGGGCGGATTACTCGTAACAGGTGGTTAATGTTAGCGCACTTCAGGTGACAGCTGCTCTTGGCGCAAGGGAACCCAAGTTTTTGTTTAAATTATGTATTTCTTTTACTGGATGAAAACTCCGTTTGTATACTAAGTAGTCTAATTTCTTGATTCTCGGATTTATACTTCAAATTGTCGTGAGCGTCCAGAAGAAATGAAACGAAAAGAAAATGATTAGAAACAGGTATCCTGTGATAGACTCAAATGCTACAACAGGTCGCACAAAGTTAACATACCAGATTGGTTAACGTTTAAAACTATGGGTTTTAACGCATTGATAAAAGGGGGAAAACGACTGTGAAGATAAGGACGTTTTTCATATGTTGGTATCAGTAGAAGCATCCAGGCCCTGAATCCGACATGTGATCAGACAGAGAACGTCATCTCAGTCTCAGAAGGGTGTTTAGTTAAAACCTCACGTATTTTCAAATCGACGCTGAAGGCTGTGAAATTACACTTTACGTCTGGAGGCAAATCATTTCCCAGGAACTTAAACTAATGTGCGGTGCAATTACAGTCCCTTGTGGTACTCAATTCACCTCCAGTCATTATCGGCACTCCTGACGAAATAGCGGGGTTGACACGTTAGGTCGCGTCTGCGACAGTTGTGATAATTGACTATACTGCGGAGAAAGATGTCATTTGTGTATAAAGACTTGGGGCCTTGGCGAGAAAAGAATGCCGAACTAAACTTCTGTTCTTGCTTAAGTTTTTTTTTGTGATGTAAGGATGAAGACAAGTCTAGTTTAGTTATGGGGGGCAGTGCGCTATAGCGACAATAACACTACACAATAGGCTTCATCCCTTGCGCGTCGCCAAAAAGGCAAAGGCTTCAGATGGTAATGGCAATGGTAATGCTAGTTAATGCCAACGAGGTGAAATGTTTAGTCTATTGATCGACTTACACGGAACAAAATGTATATTAATTGGTTTCCGTAGATGGCGGGGTGTGGCTGGAGCGGCCGGTTCGTGACGAGGACGGCCCCACCGCGTCCCTGGACACAGTGACGAGCAGCACCGAGGAGCCCAACCTGCGCGGCTGGATGTGGGAACGGATCGGGTCGGAAGGTTTCGTCCCGCCATGGTACTGGCTCCGCCGCCGCTCAGCCGACAAGAGGTCCCTCGGCGACAAGGGGTTCTTCCCAACGAGACGCCACACCAGCCTCTTCGGATAGGGTTAACGTTGCTGATATCTAGATCTACACCAAAGCAGCAAAGAGTTTAGACACTACATATGCTTCCTTGATTGAGGCTTATATTAGTTTGCTGCGCTGCTTTCGATAGAAAAGGTCACTCCACTTTATAACCAGACCCTTTAAAATCTTGAAAGGGCACAATACTTCACTCAAGGTACCTGTAGTGACGACACTGTCGACATTAACAACACTAGACAGAATTGTTAGAAAGACGGAAATAACTGTTAGTAGCTTATGCGAGACACCAGCTTAATTCTTGTAGTCATCCATGAAGCATTTCAGGTTGTCTCACTTATGCTGATATTTGGCACCGTTGTGCGATGAAACGAATACTATGGATGCTGTGTTGCTGTAGACAGTATCGGCAATATTTTCAGACCGCAGATTTACGGAAGCATACAAATTCAGTTTAAGCTATGGAAAAGATTTAATTACTATCATTACATGTTTAACGGCACAAGTTGATTTACAAAGATGGTTTTACAATAAATGTAACCAGGAAATATTGAAGCTGACCTTCAACTAATAAATGTCTAAATTTCTCAGTGAATGTCTTTCTACTTTCGTCCAAAGCTTTGTTAGGTATGCTGTGTCAGTCATTCACCGTTTGTCTCTTACCAAGCCCAATGCCCTTTTCCCACTAGGATAGAATTGTCCGGATATCGAGCCGAATAGATTCGCTTTGATCCGGTTTCGATCCGGATAGAATGTACCATTTGTCGCGTAGGGGGGTGTCAAGAAAAATATGGTGCAGATGGGGATACCATTCAGCACTTTCAGCACTGGCTGAGGTTAATTACCAATGAACCAATCACAGAGCAGCATGTTGACATTACCATGATATAGATAGAAGCTAGCTGTCCAATCACACGACTCTGCTGGTCATCTACCAAACATGCATTGCCACATCTGTTGGGCACTTTTGTCGGCTCTTTCGTGTCTTTAAGTGCCTAAAGCACCTTAACAATGTGCCTCGGTCCCCCCGAATCATGATCATATATATGAATTTCCTTCGATACTTTCCTTCGAGATTCAAACTAAACTTCTGCTGAAACAAGAAACAACACAATAACACAGGAGACGGTGTATCTGAAACAGCAAGAAAGGGAAAGACTTTTTAATTCATTCTAAAGCAAGTAATACAACTAGGAGAAACCTCCGTCACTTTCAATAAACCATGCTATTAGCCACTAGTAAACCAGACTACTGGACGCAAAAAGACAGAAATTACCACAGCAAAAACAACTTCAACATCCTCCACGTCTAGTTGAACTCGCAGACGTAGGCGGTGAAGTGGTTACAGTTGTTGGTGGTCCACTCTCCTGCAGCGTCCATCTTCACGCAGTCGTTCCAACTCAGAGTATCACTCGGCTGGCCTGTGATAGAGACATAACATATCGTGGAAACGTTAGCGTTTTGACAAGCGCATGTCAAAAACAGATTTTAACACAAACCATTCCCTTTCCGTCAGAATTGAAGCGTTATGATTAAGACGAAGAGAAAACTCATAAACCAAATGAACACACTAAACTGGGGTTAATGAAATATGAAGTTCCGCGGCATTACCTTAGAAAGCCGTTAGGGGCCCATATATGATTTTGTCCTTTCCTTTATAGATACCTACTCACAAATATCTGATTGAGTTACGGTAATCCTCAAACAAAACTACAAAGCCGCACGTTACGTAAATCATCACCTTCTTGGCGAGTGTAATAAAACAGTTTTTTTCCTACCGCTTGCCCACGCAGTGTAGTCACCGTCGGCAATGGCGGTGCCGTCAGCCAACCAGACGTACTCTCCCTCGGTAGTCTGGTCATCCAGCCCGATCCACACCTCACTCCCCGCCGCCAGCTCCTTGATGAAGTCCGCGGTGCCTTGGTCCTTCACACGGGCGATCTCACCTCCGTTGAAGCGACAGATTTGCTGAAAAGAGAACACAGTGTGTTTACAAAACGTCACCATATAGTTTTCTACATTAAGAAGAAGGGAACGGCCTTTTACGAAGCAGACATTACAGTGTCAGTGACAAGAGGAGCACAACCTCTTCTGGACTAAACTTGATAAATGATCAAGTTTATTTGTATTATCAAGTATTCGTTATATTATTATCAAGTATTTTTTGTCAAGAGCAGTGTCAGTGACAAGAGGTAGAGTGTCAGTGACAAGAAGAGCACAACCTTTTCTGAAGTAAACTCGATAATGACAAATATCAAGTGTGATGGTTTCAAAAGACAATGTGGAGACGCTTTCTAGTAGTATTCAAGTCGGTTGAGCGGCAACAGACTGGTTTCGAACTCTCGAACTCTAGATTCAGAAGCAGGTTACTCACCCTGCAGACCAAGGCGATGATGTAACTGAACTTACCGAAGCTGTGCTGTAGGGGACGGTCATAGAGTTCATCTGGAAGCACGATGCTCCGTAGCGGCTTGATCCAGTGGGACACTCAACTATCAAACGGGAGAAGAACGATGATAAACACTTCACGCTTCCAATTTTCTGGTCACTGCCACACCAAGACTTTATCATCCATGAGTCAATTACACTGTCTACTCCTGAATATCGAAGATGAAAGTAGAACTGGATCATGAATTATTAACAGGGAGTTTAAATGTTACTGTCTTCGAGTACCCGGCGAAATTATGAATGTCGCTGTTACGTACCAACGCATTCGTCCTCCTCTCTCTGGTATC
Source organism: Branchiostoma belcheri (assembly GCF_001625305.1). NCBI lineage: Eukaryota > Metazoa > Chordata > Leptocardii > Amphioxiformes > Branchiostomatidae > Branchiostoma > Branchiostoma belcheri. The sequence goes on along the minus strand of NW_017803932.1, from coordinate 147,803 downwards.
CGTTCGGACAGTGGCGCACCCAGCCATCCTGAGCATCAAAGGTGCATGGGTGCTGGCCGTCCATACAGTAGCAGTCCACGTACACTAGGGGATGAGAAACATGCTTTCAGTGCATCAAGAAGTCTAACCGATTAAAGTTTATCAAAATAGACAATTATATTTTTGGAGTCAGTGTCATGACATTGCCGTTGGTGGAATTAAAAGATGGTGGGAGCTGAGGCGAGTGTTATTGTTTTTTGGATTATAAACCTTACATCAAGCTATTATCTTTTGTGTGATGATACCTTGGCACTCCTTGGCGCCCTCGCCGTATGTGCTCTTCCCGTCAGGACACATGGTGCAGCTGGTCTGACCGGCCTGGTCCGAGTAGTAGCCGAACGGACAAGCCTTACACTCGCTACTCGACGAGTCGTAGTAGGTACCAGCAGGACACTCGTCTAGGAAATAAGGAGTAGTAGTCAGGAAATCCATAATTATAGAGTAAACTTTTAGCTTTCTGGCAAAGTTTGAATGTGCGTACAGAGACAGTATTTGGTACCTTTTTAATTATATATAAGTTTGATTTCAACAAGGAGAAATGGCTCTTTCAATAAGGAAGTAATTGTCCATTATTTTGCCATTCAAGGCGTGTAATAGATGATAGATATGTTATAAACGTACTGCAATTATGTCCAATGTCAACCTTAGGCAACGCCACAATCAGAAAATGTTATGACGTCATCATCTCTATGGAACATTTATGAATTGACCAATCAGGTCGAGAACAGCATCGTCTCATCACCATGATGTAATTAGGAACGGTCCAACCACACGGTGCCATCTAATAACGTGCAAAGGACTTACAGCAGTTAAATCCGCTCAGCTCGTGACCCTCGGGACACGTGATGTAGCTGTCCGAGGTGCTGAAGCCGCCATCCTCCAGGACCAAGTCCTGCCCGCCCACGCTGAAGGAAACTCCGCCGGCCTGGGCAAGCTGCTTCAAGGCGTCGGCATTCGTACTACACAGGAGAACGTTCAAATTAACCTGCTATCCAGCGTATCTACGCATATTTGAACATGTCATAAATGTAATTTGATTAATTGCTGTGATGATTGCTGTAAACACTGTCAGACGCGTTCATCTTTGGAGTTTTGAAGCGTGTACAGAAAATTGCATTGTAGACCTTGCAAACAGCTCAACACCAATTCACCCACAATGCCTTTCACCGTGACGTACCTCAAAGCTGCGTTGACGTCATCAGGAACGGTGATCCAGAAAGCATCAGTGTCTCCGAGGATGTACACCTGGACAGTGACGGAGACTTCCACGGGAGAACCGTCGGCTGCCTCCTCTGCTGCCAGGGTCACAACGCCAACCTAAGGATGTTGGATGGACGTTAGATAAGCATCATGGTGTTTAAAGCAAAAATGTCGCACAGGCACAGAAAGATAGTGCTACAAACTCTTACATGATGCATGTACTGTGCGTCGAGTTTGCACGTCATGTAACATGGTGGACACTTAATGTAAACACAGACCATGGCCAGTAACGAAGGGACGAGACTGATATGAGATTTTTTACTAGCAAACAAACGTAAGGCCATGTTGATTTGATTATATGGATGACATCCGCGCGCGCATGAGTTTTCGGCCGTTTCCAAACAAAAAAGAAGTTTTCAACCATACTGTAAATCGTACAAAACAGTTGCAAAATGAGCAAAAATATACCGTAAGTTACCAAAAAATAAGTAAAAACTATACCAATGTCGTAGAATGCCAAAATCAACGAAAAAAGACGAAATTGTAAGGAAATGAACTTGAAGATTAGATTATTCGCCAAACCATATTCTGCCCCATTTGTTCAACCCTCATGACCACGTAGATTTCATAATGAAAACAACTTTTTTTTTGGCAAAACTTTTTTTTTATTCGCACGCGCGCATCAGTTTTGGGGCTCCTGGAGGATGTCATCCATATAATCAAATCAACATGGCCTAATGATGAATACTGATAGATGTTTGACACGGAATGCGTCTCAGCGGGAACTGAGCTTGAGAAAAGTTCCTGGTGTACATCCCGTTTAGTTTGTTATCGCAATAATAACCAGAGTTACAGATTGTCAGAGGTGGGAAACTTTTGAGAGGCCTTACATTGCAGGGACTCTGGCAGAAGCCGTCCTGTGCGGCGAATCCCTCCTTCAGGGCGCTAATTATGGCAGTACCGTCCACTGGGGCCGTAGCTCTGATCATCATGCCACTCACATCCACCGCACCAGCCACAGCGGACTGATCTAAAGAGATTATAAGAGAAAATGATAAGAAAAGAAATACTGCTCAAGCAACAACGCTACAATGGCAATAAACAGTATTCAAACTTTGACACAGGTCACAGCCACGACGTCACGTAACCATTAACTCACGTGTCTGCCAAGAGTGGGTCAGTTTTCATTAATGAGTATGAAGCTCGAAACGTTTGGTGAGTTTAGGTTACTTGTGCTTGACAAACTCGTTTAAACAACGCTCCACAAACCCTGGCAATCCAAGACATCGGACAGAGTGAGTGTTAAGAAATGACGCATCATCCAAAGGTAGCCAGTGGCCTCCCCACACTCGAATCGGCGCTCAGACACCGGGTAGGCCTTGGGAGACGGGCAGGTCATGGTGGCGAACTGGCTGGGCGCACCGTTCACGGTCCCGCCGATACAGGTGGCAGTGCCGCCGGCAGGGGAGGCGATGGAGTCACAGGTGCAGTCTCCATCAGCTGGGGAACAATAAAACCATAACATTGTGACACAAAATTTTACCTGTTTGATCCTCACAGGTGGAGCAAGCGATGCATCTTTAGAATTGTTAAGAAGTGTCGGAATTTATTAAGGATGTTGCCTCTTCTAATAAATAGCGTACTTGTACTTACGCTCGCATGTTGGTTCCCCGCCCTCCCACTCGGCAGAGGCGCCGCAGGTCAGATTGCCATTGCCCTGGAGCATGAAGCCGGTGTTACACGTGAAGTAGGCGGCGTCGCCGTAGTACATGCCTTCCAGCTCCCTGGTGGCATGGCGCAGGTGGCCAGGGTCTCCGCAGTACACACCTGTTGGAATGGAATGAAATCTTAAGTGTTGCAGCAACAGAACCGTAAAGGAAACGTAGAGAAGTTCATTGATGATCGAAGATTGGCCAATTATAAAATTGTAAAGCAACTATTCCGGTGCATTGGGGTGTGCCTCTCGACGCGTTAGCGCTTGCCAGGCACCATCTAATCAAATACTCTCCCTCCTGTTCTTAAGAAGATATCAGCCAATCACGTTTCCCCTTGGCCGTAAGCTGCGACGTGATTGGTTTGTGATGGCTGGCAAGCACTAATACTGCGAGAAGCACGGAACGCAGCCCGATACTCCAGGGTGGCTGCTAGACACATGTTAGCGGTGGCCCTGGCATAATAAGGCGAGAGAAGCAGGGGTTGTTTTACGTGAAGTCTGATACGTTCGTCCTCGAGTCATCTACTTTTAGGAGCGAAATGAAAGAAAAGGTATCTTACGCTGACAAATCGGAATCTCTTGGTCCCAGCTCTCGTCCAATTGGCAGGTGGCCGAGGAGTTGCCGACCAGCTCGTACCCGGTGTTACAGGAGAACTGGATCACGTTCCCAGAGCAGTAACCCTCCTCAGCAGTGATCTGGCCGTTGGCAATGCCGATGGTGCTGTCACAACAGATCCCTGAAAAGTATAACTCATATTGAGAATAGAAATGGAAAATGCATGATAATGAAAAATGACTGTTTTACAAAAGACGGTATGAAAAACGGGTCTTCGGTGAAATTTATCACATTTACTGGTGACGTTTGGCAGATGACAGCATTTTCTCCTTCAAATAAAATCTCAGAATGAAAATCAGACGACCCCATGCTTACTCTCGCAAATAGGCACGTCGTTGTTCCAGGCTCCAGTGGCCGTGCACTCCAGCGACCCGGCCCCCACCAGTCGGTAACCTTCGTTACACGACACGGTCACCGTCTCCTGGTAGCAGTAGGTCCCCTCTACGTTACCGTTCTCTACCGACGGCTCACCGCAACAGATCTCTGTAGAACACCATTATGTAGATAGTAGAATTAATTGATGAGTAAACCTATAATTGTTACAAGTTTTGATGCCGTGAGTATCTTTTCCAACTTCTCTTCGCCAATGGTGATGGTGAAACCATTTCTTATTTCTTTCCCCTCATCCTATTAACTGTTGACACATCTTTGTAGCATTTATGGCAAGGGACCAAAATTGTTTTAAAAAGTTTTGCGATCCGAGATGAAAAGGTTTGAATGGTGACAGGGATGTAAAAACAGGTCCTCACTGTTACAGACGGACGGCGCGTCACTCCACGTCTGGTCGGCCCGACAGGTCCTGGTGGCCACGCCCTCCAGCTCGTACCCAGTGTCACATGAGTAGGTGACCACGTCACCGAAGAGGTGATCGCCTGTTACAGCGCCGTTGTCTGGGGCGTCAAGCACGGGGCACGGCAGGCCTACGTGTACAAATACACATTGCACGGACGTCAATCAGGTTATTCTTTCAATGACAACACTCGTGGGGTAAGGAAAAAAATTAATTAGACCCATGCTATATCACGGCGTAAAGCACGCACCAAATATTTGGGCGAACCTTGACTATGCATGTGGTTGAAAAGCTAATTGGTAATTTGTAGCGCCTCCCGTCTCTGTTAGATGGTAATTGACACGTACGTAAATCTGGTGATATCTTATTCTGATAGCGAGACAGTTGAAGTTAACTTTTCACTTGGTTGAACGGATATCAGCAATCCACACTATGCAGACTGTGTTTACGCCAAGCGAAAGCCTTTATACCGTGAACTTGATAAGTTTTCATACAACGCACGTGCACACGATGCCTCCTCGCCGCTCCAGGTGCGGTCGGCCTGGCAGGTGCGGTCGGCGCTCCCCTGCAGGCCGTATCCGGGGTTACAGCTGAAGGACACGACGTCTTCATACAGATAACTGTCCCCGAACTTAGCACCGTTCTCGGGTGCACTCAACTCCCCACAGGAGACACCTGCAACAGATTAGAAACAAGATTTGCAGTTTATTCGTACAATAAGATAGCTATAGGCTCCCTAGTTTCAAGACTGGGCAATGGCAGGCACACTGTGGTTTGTTGCGTGATGAAAGTTTTTATAATTTTAAACTTTTGTACCAACATCCAGACGTAATATGAACCACAAAAAAGTGCCAAAATGCATCCAACAAAATAAATGTAAAGTTTGTCTCGCAAGGGATGAAGAGGATAAGTAAAGTAAGTAAGTAACTCACGGTGACAAGCGGTCTCATCTCCGCTCCAGGATCTGTCAGCCTGGCAGTTCCTGGTGCTGCTGCCGGACATCTCGTACCCAGAGTTACAGGTCAGCGTCATCCTGTCGCCGTAGAACCTGACGGCCCGGCCTCCCACGATGGCGCCGTTAGCGGGCGGGTCGATGAGCGCACACGACACCTCTGTCAGAGATATCACACAGTACTCAAGTGTGAGGGTGAGTTTCGGGGGTCTGGAGTTTTTACGCTTTGCAGGGAAGGGGGATGCATGAGTAGGGGGTCGACAACGCTTTACGCTGAAGTAAGGAGTACCGCCTAAAAACTGCGAACTCGGGATGTCACCACCACTTTACTCGTTACGTTTATAGCCAAATCTCTACAAATTCGGAAAAATTACATATATAGCTTGCTTACATGTATGGCTTACAAAAAAGAGACATGCATTGTAGCAAGTGACTTTGAAAACATTCTGAAATCGTACTTACTATTGTAATTCTCTATGTAAATTTTCAAGACAACCTATCTTTTTCCATAGGTATAAGTATTGTGTAACTGTCAAACTAACTTACTGCTACATGTCGGGGCCTCATCGGACCAAGAACCACTGCCGCCACATGTACGTGTCTCGACTCCGTTGAGTTCGTATCCTTCCTCGCAGCTGTAGGTGAGGGTACAGCCGTAGGTGCTACAGCCGGTACGGGCTCCGTTAGCAGGCGGGTCCACCCCAGGGCAAGTGATTTCTGCGCGGTAAGATATAATTTTATAAACTTAGACTTAGCTCCCTTGGATAAAGCGGTAGGGTAAAAATAGTCACCATCTGTACATAATTTTTCCACGTAATTTTTCCTTTTTGTAGTCAGCATTTAGGTCAAAAGTTGCAAAACGTTGTCATATTTGTATCCGTTTTTATAACGTAACCTTTAATTAGTTTAAGCTACAAAGGCATAGACAGCAAAGTGTTGTGTGAAGACTTACGGGTCTCACAGCAGTCACCGATGTATCCAGCAGGGCAGTTACATCCAGACGAGGTGAGGGAGCCGTCGTTATAACAGTGCCTGTTACAGGCTCGGGTCTCCGACGAAGGCCCGCTACATCCACTTCCACCGCAGCTTGCCTGTAAAAAAAAGTAGTCAAAATGTTTTCTGTCTCCTCTCTTTTTGTCTCTTTCTCTCTCTCCTCTCTCTTTCGCTCTCTCCCCCTCTCTCTCCGAGACTCTCTCTGTCTGACTGTCTGCATTTCTTATTCAAGTCCATATAAAAGTAGCTCGTTTTTGTGTAACATTTAATGTCATGTTCGCAGTATATGGTCTTTCAGGAATGGTCTAGAGTTTCAAGAGTCTTTTTTAAGAAAAACACGACTCCAATTGGAGATTAGGGTCAACTTTTGAAACTTTTGAAACTTCAACTCACCTGGCGAGACACGCCCCTGCTGCGGCTCTGGGTCCCTGACGGTCCGCATGACGCAGTGCAGCCGCTCCAGCCGCCCCAGCCGCCCCAGGCACAGTCCACCCGGGAACAGCTCCGGCGCCGGCGGCTCCACCACCAACCCTGGGTGTCCGGGACCAGCAGAACTACCAGCAGGACCAACGTCACGGTCACTGACAAGGTCTTCATGGCTTGGGGGAAGCAACAAAAAATAATTGTACTATTTTCAAGGCCAGGTAAAGATTTGACAAAGTTAAGCTATCCTGACAAAATTTCTGAAACATACACAGTGTTCACGGGATGTATTTACACAAAATATCAATATGCTTGAATTGAGAATAAGAAAACTATTCAAGATAAGAAAAGAATAGAAAAGGACTGCGTGACAATACTCACTGCCTTCCTCGGGTCCGACAAGTGAGTAGTTCTTGAGAACCCAAGCGATGGTCTAAGCCTGAAGTGGGCAATAATCCTCCTTTTATACTTGTTGATCATTCCAGTTAGCGACACCAAACATGGAGACGACAAGAAAGGAGAATAACCTGGGAAGTACGATTGACTTGTTTGCGCCCTTTTTGTATTGCTTTGATAGTTTTTTCTTTCACTCAAGATTCAGTTGCGTTTGCTGAACCGTGTAAAGATTGGGAAAGATACGGGCTAGTGAGGCCAGTAAGAACGGCGCCTTGTGGTCATTTGAAGCAAATAAGGCCCTACGTATGGACCTCATTCAGGCCAGCCAGGCGTGAATCTGTTTACACATAAAAAAGTGATTTAACCTAGAAACAGCACGCTTGTTTTCCAACTCTATTTCAAAGGACAAAACTATTTTGAGCCAAAGAAACAATGGTTTAGGTCCTGCGCTTATGTTGTGACATATGTTATGTGATGCAGTGTACAGGTATGATGATTACGAAGCGTGATTAGATCAATACGTTCCCATAATTGCCTTTTTGGCGTTCCCACTGAAAAGACATTAAGACGACAACAAATTTAAACTTTCTTCATATAAAGATGAAGTCGATCCACTTTATCTAATCCAAATATACGTACCATCCACGTGTCAAGGACTTATTTTTGATGAATGATGTCTTCTGACTGCATGTGCCACAGGTTCCAAATCAAATTGACTTCATCACCAGATTTGACCAATCAAAGTCATGATATAACCAGGCTACCAGGTGTGACGTTTTTGCATATAAAAAATTGACAGCAGCATGCAGCTACATGTATGCCCTGCATAAAATCGAATCTTGTGCACCTTCTGGAAGCTCTGATAATTTTCCTCGATATTCTACATCAGCAATGCATGGACTTTGATCGACACAGTTATGTCGGTCTTGGTCACTCTGAAAGGAGAGAGCCAGACACTTTCCCAGACAGTAGATACATAGGAATCATCAAGGGTAAAAAAACAGCACATAGGTCTCAACACACACAATACATACGATTATCTCCGTATTCAGACGTAGTTAACTAAATAATAAATCTAGGGAGGTCTGTTGCAAAAGAAATATAGAACAACTTCAGCTGTACATGTGTACGGGTGAGAAAATGAATGAACGTTGGGAATATGCAAAAATGAAAGACTGCAATACAGAAAGAAGGAAAATAAGACAAAGCATACCGTCGAAAAGGGATCATACATCCCTGACTGACCTATGACCTACTAAGTGTTACCATGTCATTTTAAACCTCTTAGGTGTGACTTTGTTAAAGGCCTTCGTGAAAGAAATTTTTGCAAAATTGGTCTTGATGTGTATGTTTCCTCGGTATGAATCCTTTACCTAAACGCCATTCTACGAGACCCGTGTTGACTCTAATGTGAAATTGGATCTGGATACAATAAAGTGATTACGTGATACAAAATAAATCAAGCAGCGCGATAAATGCTCCAAAGAGTCAGTGATAGAGAATAATAAACAATTCTATATTCTGATCCCCGGGACTGTCATGCGCATAACGTTCTTGTTGAAACGTACATACCAGAAAGCCTTTAACCACCAGGACCTTCGGAAGGCCCTCCGGGGATTTAATCAATAGGAGAGTTGATGAGGGGCATGTACGTCTGTCCTTGGAAGATCTTGGACGTGTTTTTCGTTGTTTTTTTTCATTGATCCCCAAAGGCTACTAAGTTGACGCGTTACCCTGTAACGCTACTGCTCTGATGGTCATTCACATATAATTGACGTCAGACGGACAATTAAGATACTCCGAGGACCGGTTTGACGTGATGACAACGTGTCATCTAGACATCCACAGGGCAATCGCCCCTTTTGAGATCTTCGAACGATGGAACGACTAGAAACACCTTTTAGTAATAAGTACCATTGATATCCACTTAGTACTTTAACGATATAAATGTCTGAACCTAAGCTAAGTAGTCAAGGTTGGGAAGTATCTCTTTTGAAGCTATTCACTGCACCCCTGGCGCCAACGTGTTAGATAGAGTCAAGAACGAATGAGTATTATGAAACAAACCTTCACATTCTGGGGCCTAGTACCGACTATTGACTTTTGACCCCGAACAAAGTTTAAAGTAGTTTTAGTAGTGAATCAAAAGCAATATTCAAGAGGAATTCAAGCAGACGCTTGAAAAATGAATGTGGAAAGATGAAGGAAGACAGAGTACTAGGTAGATGTATGTTTTGACGACTGCCTTGGGAAATGGACACAGTGCAAACTTACGCCCACATTTAAAAGGTCAAACGCGTGCGTTAGCAATCAAGAAAACGTGTGGACTCTAGGGTTACGGTTGCATAACGGGATATATATACATATACTGGCAGTTCGCCACATCCTCAGCGGGTGGCCAAAGCTGTTTGACAACCAAGGACCCGAAGACACCAGGCTTTTAACGGTAAACAGTTTCAAATGATCGCATAATCCATTACCTGTAACAATGATCCCTCTACACAAGGCGATGGGTGACATTTGTAACCAAGCAGTTGTTTCAAGCGGTTCTAAACGTTATTTCGGCATCTATGAATGGATTAAATAGTTTTTTTTTTAAATAATCTGCTAAGACCTGTGAACTTCTTGCTGACTCAATCCTTAATCATGTGAACGATTTGGGGCCGAACTAATGATTACATTATTTTGTTAACGTTAAAAGCGGTTAATGGGTCTCTCATTAACAGAACAATTGTTTCATGACACCAGATTACCAATATGTTATTTCAACACCTTAGCAGCAGGTTCTAACGTGTTAGCACGTTTTGAATGTCAAAATGTAACCTTGGCAGATAAGAAAGTTTGTAATTCCACCCCTCCTTTCTTCTTTTACGTCAGTACCGTCACATGTTTGTGTAGATAACTACGGTAGTTACTCACCTTTTACTTGTAGAGCTTTTCGAGGTTACTGATGGGGCAAAGCCCTTTTGAAACCGTGCATCAAAACGCATTAGCGGCTCACTAGTGAAAATGATAATTACCACTTAATGTACGAGTGTTTGTCCCATACGTGATCTTCAAGCACTTTAATGAAAGATGAATGGGTTGAAAACGTGTTTCTGCGCAGAGAAACAAATTTCGCATCCTGCTAAGTAAATAGGTTTTTGTAAGTGGAATTGCATTTTGCCATTCATAGCAATTTACGGACATCCCTACTAATGTCTTCCGCAGTTTTAAGTGGCCACAATTTAACGTTGTAGGTGTTCGGTTACCTGTAAAATGGCGTTGTCACATGTTTGAGCATGTACTACGTGTCTTATGAGTTTCTTCCTTTATCTAATTGCCATTGTTGATTGAAGATGATGGTTACAGATTTACTTCGAATGTATGCTGCGAAACGTCTTAATTCTTCCTATAGATAAATTCAGTTATATTTCAGGAGTAGACAATCCTTACAGTTTGCAAATAGGTAAATGCTTTAGAGAATGTTTATAGCCTTAGTGTAAATGGTAGTTAAACCCCATATATCTATATGCTCATATATATTTTGTGAATACTGTGTTGCAGGAAGACCTTATGAAAGTCCCTGCAGTTGTGTTAATTGGCATACGAGACGCATTTGAAATCATGAATACGATTGTTTGCCCACACAGCACTGCCTACACAAGCTTAACAAACTGTTTGTAATGAGTGCACGGTAATTACATTGTTAATCACGTTGTCAACATGTAATAAACTGGTCTAACACAGCCCTATCCTCCTCTGTCAACGTTTCAGTAGCTGCTCTACTGTCTTCATCTGGGTGATACGTCGGAAACTGGTGTTTAAAAGCAGGAGACGTACATCCGTTCTTCTTTAAGCAAGCTCTTTCACCAACCCCCTCCCCTCCCTCTTGATATGTCGGTAATATGTAGACCACGTAGACACATGACACACGACAGACAAAAGGATTCTGCTGCATCTTTATTCCATTCCATTATTAGGATGTGCTGATTTTACCCACCAGTGCTTTTAAACAGAACTTCTAACAGTCCGTTGTCTTATAATGATGCACAAGTGACGTAAAGGTGGGTGTGCTAGAATTGATTTCATTAATTAACACAAAGAACATAAAGACAGGGCCGGGCTTGTTGTTCTAGAGATCTCCAGAGGTCGTCAACAGTCGGGCAGGTTTTTACTGGAACTCGCAGACGTACTGCATGAAGGAGTAACAGGGCGCCGCGCTGAAGTGGCCATCGGCGGTCAGCTTCACACAGTCGTCCATGCCGAAAGGATCGCTGGGTTGGCCTGCGGAGTGAACAGTGCATGTCACAGTGAACCAGTACACATTTGGGGCGGACGCTGCCCATTTTATTAAATCGTACCTGAGGCCGTTTTCGGACACCTGTTAAGACCTGAAACATGTCAAATAGCCTATTTTGTGTATAGCTCAAGTCTGTAAGCTGAAAAAAAGAGAATACCAAAACAATACTAGCCCGAGAAACTCTTGCCATGTGCATTTTCAATGATCAAGAAATGAATGCCGCTTGGTGAATGATCACGTGATAAGAGCATGGCGTTGAAAATATGATAACTGATGATTGGTTCATGATCACGTGACAATATCATGACTTTAAAACACGTCAGTTTATTATCGGAGAGTTTACCTTCAGCCCACGGGGCGAAGTCTCCCAGGGCGGAGGAGTCGGCGAGCCAGTGGTACTCTCCCTCGGTGGTGGAGTCGTCCAGTCCGATCCACGTGTCCGATCCGCCCGCGAGGTCCTTGATGAAGTCGGCGGTGGCCTGGTCCATCACGCGGGCCAGCTCACCTCCGTCGAAGCGGCACATTTGCTGTAATAAAAAGATACGTTAGTCCAAAATGTTAATTCTAAGACAGGGACAGTCACAATTCACAGAGGGACTTCTTCACATCACTCACTACATACATAGGCAGCAAATACAAACTCCAATTCAATCTTTGCCAAAGTCGAAGCTACTGGTCTTATAAAAACATCTCTGCTCTGGATAAGTAGTGGTAACGTTACGGTTTCTGAAAGTAAACTTGGCCATTAATTACGTGTTTCTCCAAAACTCACAATTGCCCTCTGGCAAAATCACGCAAAACTGCAATAGTTGCACCTCTGTATTGATGTTTAGATTAACTGTACAGGGTCATATGTTATGGACGCAAATCGTGATTATTGTCTTTGGCAGAAAGACCACGCATATAGCAAGATGTAAAAGAAACATTATGTTTCTCTTTAATTTGAAGGAAAATAGTGAAGAGGGCCATATGTAAAACTAGTCACTATATATCTGATGATAATACATTGCACCGTTGCTTACCGAAGCCATACTGTAGGTCATAGATCTGAAGCCTCCCATCTTGTAACAGGCGTCACCGTGGCGAGTGGCATCGGACGGGCAGGCCACTGGGGAAAACAAAAACATGTATCACGGGTTCTAAAACGCTCAATTGCTTGATAGAGATACAAGGTTACAAATCGATACCTATATAAATTTGTTAGACTTCCTAAGGTCGTATGTGTAACGTCATTGCTTTGTGCTAGTGGTAAAGTCGCCTAAATATATCTCAAATTTTGTCCCTTTTTTGCCAATGAGAGAGAGAAACCACAATCTCCTGTCGTTATCTTGAAAGTGTCCAAGGAATGGACCTGGAGGCAGGAAATGTGATGGACCATTACACTTAATGACAAAAGTAAAAGTGGTCCACCAAACAGCCACTGCCAGTTCTAGTTTGATGAAAGAAATTAGTTAGGATTTTTTATGTAAACTGTATGATATTGTCTCGATAAGATAGGAACTCAGGACGACACCAACACTTACCAATGCACTCATCCTCTTGCAACTCGTACCCGACCGGACAGTGGCACACCCAGCCGTTGTCAGGGTCGTGTGTGCACGGGTGCTGTCCGTCCATACAGTAGCAATCCATGTAGGCTGCAAGCATAGGAAAATAAGATTACTTCAATGGCTAAAGCTTACATGATCATATAATTCTTTGGTGCTATATTCCACTCGAGGTCCTTCAAGGTGGGGCGGTACATTTTGTGGCTGAAGATAATCTTGAAGCAGATCTTTGGAGCCGGGAAAAATTCATGACGACTTCTGACAGGGTCCTAGGATCTGGTCCCACACCCCTTAGGCCCAGTAAGAAACTGTGAAGATTTTACCGCGAAATTCTGTTTAAACATTACGAATCTTTCTTTGTTATATGGAACTACACAAGTTATACTTCTAGCAGTTTCACAGCGATACAAGCTATCTGACATGTCTAGTGGTGCAAGGGAGTGTGGGTAAGACCAGAGGTTAAGGAAACGACCAGAGAAAAAGTAAACAAATATTCACATGATCACATCTCAAAGAATTGTTAACAAGTGAGTTTTAAGAATATTTAGCCAATACCACAATGTATCAATACATTGTACTTCACGAGCACACTCGTAACTGTGTATAGTCGTCTTACCGTGACATTCGGTCGCGCCCAGTCCGTAGGTGGTGGTACCGTTAGGGCAGATGTTACAGCCCCTGGTCTGTCCTGGTTCGGCGGTGTAATAACCGAACGGGCACACCTGGCACTCGTTCATGGCACGGTTGTGGTACGTACCGGCTGGGCAGATATCTGAGAAATATCACACAGACTATAGAAAACTTTCAAATAAGCTAGCTGGTGTGTGGGAGTGCAAGCAAAGTATGGCACAATTTAGCAAACTTCCGGACGAGATACGTGTGTGCAAATAGGTTTGAGTGTGTGAGACCTGTTTTTCTAACTGAAAAGACTTTTAAACATGCTTTACATGTACTACTTTTGAATAGAATATTCTTGTAGAGACATTAATGTAGTCTTGAAGAGGAACACGCATCATAGCACAGCTCTAAGCAATCCAACCACTTTTGATAGCCACATGAATGAAACACCCATACAAAAGTGTCCGAAACTCTTACATGTGCAAATGTATAAGGAACTTCGAAAGTAGACAAGTGTCCGATGTATTGTTATTTGGAAGCTGGTATTGCAAGCTGGTGTGTTACGCCGAAAGGCGGTTATACCGGCTATACAGATACAGATACAGATTTGCACTTAGCAAATATACATGACGCAATAAAATAATTGTTTTACATACAGCAGTGTCCATTCTTCATCTCGTGTCCCTCCGGACATCCGACAGTGGTCACCTGTGTGCTGATCCCGTTGTCCTCCAGGGTCATTTGGACTCCGTCCACGTTCATGGTCACCTGTCTTGACTGGACCAGCTGCCTCAGGGCGTCGGCATTGTTGCTGTTGGAGAAGGGATTTAGAAAATAAGGAAAATGTTCTGCTGCAGTACCACAGATAGTCACGATCTGACATCTAACACGTTCATATGTAAAAACTTAACCACATACCATTTTCATAACAATCCATCCCTAGCTTGCTTCTTGAGTTATAATATCCCAGGCCTCTTAAATCACAAACAGTACCGAAATCTTCTCAGTGAAGGTAAATATATCAAGCATTACATTGTATATGTTCTTTTACGACACCAAATCAACAAAAACGTTTATTTATGATCCGTACGTTAGCTGCTGGCTGATGTGCAGGGGGATGGAGCTGTTAGTCCACTCCACCCCGGTGTTGTCCACGATGTAGATCTCGATGGTGACGTCGATCTCAGCGGCCTGGGCAGCACCGGTGTGGTTCAGGTTGGACAAGACCTCGAAAGTGATGTCGCCAACCTGAACATATGGAATAGCCCTTAGTGATCACATTAAAGTTTATAGATGCCAGACCATTGGAATTATGGTTGAGTTTGAAAACAATGTTTGCTAATGGCGAGATTTTTCTACACGAATGGTGTAGCCAACCCCGTTGTACGTCACTGCTGCTGACTTGTGAATTTAGTCTCGTTCGCCATGACATTAGGGTTGGCAGAGCCAAATTGACGACCGCTTATTTGATTCTAAAGGATTTACTCAAAGTCTGGTATCAAACGTTTAGTACATTCCTTGGTGAGCCGGTTTAATCCAACGAGATGGCGGTCCATAAATATAGTCACGTATTACAAACATCCAATAGCTATGACTTACATGACAGGGTGCCTGGCAGAACGTAGTCAGGGTCGCCAGCCTGTCCCTGAGGGCGTCCTCCACAGCTTCTCCATCAGCCGCGGTGTTAGTCCTGATCAGCAGTCCGCCTACGTCCAGCGCGGCGGTGACTTCTGACTGGGCTACAGGTACAGGGAGATTTGAACAGGATCAGCGTGCCGTTTCAGCAATGGTGGAGTTAACATGTCTGTCTGATAAACTAATGCCAATTTGTACAAATCCCAATCGTTCATGACAGATTACCAATATACGAATGCACACTAAACCACACACGTGCACGCTGCCAATAACATAACATTCTTGAAAAGGTACTGACACTTACACCATGATGTTGTCCGACCATGCTGCAATTGTTCAATGATAGACTGTATTTATTGTGTCTGTTATCTTTACAATATGGCTGTGAGAATAGCAAAGTTGTATATTCTTCAATTCTTACATTGACAGTCCAACACGTTGGCAAGGGTGTAGGTGGTCTCAAAGCCGTTCCTGGAATGTGCATAAGCCCGAATCTGCCACAGGTAGCCGGTACTGGCGCCGCAGTCGTACAGGTCGTCAGTGGTGGGGTAGACGGTCGGAGAGTCGCAGCTCAGGAACGCCTTCTCGACGTTGGACGTGGAGGTGCCGTCGAAGTGGGTGGCGGTCATGCAGCGGACAGACCCTCCCGCGGGGGTGGGGAGGGAGTCACAGCTACACTCCCCGTCAGCTGGGATTCACAAGTGTCAACTCGTTGAAAAAAATGTCGATTCTAAAGCACAGTAGGACTGCCGTCCATCGTTAAATCAGCTTTGTCAACATTTCTAAATGCAAAACGTTGACCAACCAAATGGCGGACGCGTCTAACTACTAGTAATAGTCACACAACAATTTTGGTGGCCAGGTAGAGGTTGATTTTGATAAAGAAGAATGAATAAATTGAATACGGAACATGAATAAATGGAGAGAAAGGTGGAAAGAGATCGGTTTGATTTTTTTGCTGACTACAATCAATCTTTGACAAGATGCATAAGACGTTGTCAAACGCTTACGTTCGCATACAGGTTCGCCGTGCCATTCGCCATCGGAGCCACATACAATGACTTGATCCCCCTGGAGGTTAAAGCCGGTATTGCAGGTGAATGTGACCATGTCTTGGTACAGCGTCCCCTCGATGTTCCGGGTGGCGTGGCGGATGTGACCTGGGTCACCGCAAGAGATACCTGCACGGACAGAAAGTAAAATATACTACTATACAGAAAGGAGCGAAAGAATGAATGAATAAAAAGAATGAATAAATGAAGGTAAGAAGGAAGGAATGAAAAAAGGAAGGAAGGAAAGTAGGAAGAAAAGAAGGAAGAAAGGAAGGAAGAAAAGGAAGGGAGAAAAGCAAAGAAGAAAGAAAGGAAGGAAGGAAGGAAGGAAGGAAAACATGAAAGTGAAAGTCTACTCACGGTGACAGGTAGGCAACGGCGCGGACCAAGACCTGTCGTCTTGGCAGACAGCAGAGAAGTCACCAGCCAGCTCGTACCCAGGGCTGCAGGAGAATTCGATGACGTTCCCAGAGCAGTAATCTGACAAAGGAGTGACCTGGCCGTTCTCTATCTCAAGGGAGCTGTTGCAGCAAATCCCTGTAAAACAGCAGTGTGCACGCGCACCGTGAGAAGAAAATATCGTAATGTGTTTTCTAAATATATTGGCAAAAACTATTTCTATTCTTTTGTAGTTTTTATTTTTCAACTTCCGTTAGTTTTATAAAAGTTCTTCTACTATCCTCCTTGAAAGTTATTTTGAGGCTGTCATAAAATACTCTTATAGTAAAAATACTCATATAAGAAAAGCCGAATGTTAGAAAAGGTAATGGGTCCAATGATATTATCTGAACTTGCGGTCATGAGACCATAGCATGATCATAGGATGAACGACACGCGTTCACGGTGAGTTCACGTGAAAGAGCAATCCGCTTGCAAATTAAGACTGTCAGATAGATTGTACTGCATGCAGGCAAATATATCTACAATACTTCAATTCCTACGGCCGACAGTTTGTCTGTCCAGTCAGCAGCACATGAAATTACAGTTTTCAGCGAAGCGTTAAATTCCAACAAACGCAATGTGTGCCCTCTATCAAAACAGAAGCCGTGTCAGTAACTTAATTGTTTACACTCTGAAGGAAATTATTCGCACCAACTCGTGTGTGTCTGCACAAATACGACTAGTGAAGGACAGGTCACTGAGCAAGCAATTTGAACGAGCGGCCATCGACTTTTTGATTGGGCGAAGAAGCTGTCATAGTAAGATTTATGCACTTTGATCGTGGCGTTTGAATAAGAAGCTAATTTAGAATAGACTAGACAAACTGACTTTAACGAAGTTTGATTTGTAGTGATTATTTGGACCAAATGCAAGTACATGTATAGCGATAAATTGTGGTGTTTGAAGCAACGGTTATGCAAGGTGCTACGCTGTGGAAACTTTGTTGCCAAATCATTTTAAACACTCTGCCCGAACTTTGGTTTCTCGCTTATGTTTTAATCTCTATAAATGGAATTACTCTACAGTATGTCGTACGACTTTCCTAGGTCTTAAACCTGTCGTACGACGAATGGGACATGGGTTTTTATCTGGCAGTCTGCCTAGGTAGGAATAATACTTCATTTGGCTGTTTGGTCACCAAAGAAAAACATGCTAGTAGATAAACTGTCGAAGGACTTATTCTCTGCAATCGCCCTTGCAGTTGGGTCTTGGATGGAACTAATCTGGACCTACTGTGGCAGTTGGGATCCTCCCCGCTCCATGACCTGTCGGCCTGGCAGGTCCTCGTGCGGCTTCCCCGCAGTTCGTAGCCGGCGTTGCAGTCGAAGCTGACCGTGTCCTCGTAGTAGTGGAGCAGGGCACGGTCATGGCGGAACCCGCTGGTGGGGTTGGTAATGGACGGACAGGTCACCCCTGCAAGTACAAGGACGCATTGTTCACTCCTGAAGACGTCGTGCTTTCAAGTTTGAAGTACATCATTGGGCGACCGTGACTTTAAACTTTGTGCTATCTTTTACGTTTGTAAGAACCTACAAAGCGCTCTGCTAACGTTCCTAATGTCACAATTTATCAACATCAACAATGACAATGGTGGTAATATATTTATCATAGATGTACACTGGCGGGCATACTGACAAGTATTTTCTGTTCCTTCAGTTTGTGTGTTCGTCTTTCAGTACCAATGTTCAGGCTAAATGTTCAGAAAAGATCTACCCTCTTTAATAATGGCTTATCTTGGGGGGAAACTATTGTTTTTACGCACGCTGACAGACGATCTCCTCTCCGCTCCAGGTTCCGTCGGCCTGGCAGGTGCGGCTGGTGGTGGCACCGGCAATCTCGTACCCAGAGTTGCACTCGAAGGTGACGGAGTCTCCATAGCTATGCTGGTTGGACCTGTCCCTCTTGTAACCGTTGTCGGGGTTCGAAACGTCGGGACAGGTCACGCCTACAGCAACACGTCACAATTTTATTTGTACTTTGAAAGGAAAGAAGACAATGAAAAAGTTGCAAACATAGAACTATTTATTTCAAAAAGACAATTTAGATAGACAAAAACCACCCACTTAAGCGCAATGATATTTTACCGAATGAAATTGGGGGAAATAAAAAGTAAAGGCCAGGTTGAAAATTTATATTTATTTTGAAGCGATGTATCTTTTTTTTGTACTTAGGGGTGCTAATAAGCATTTCTTATGAACGGAAACATCCCAAAATGCTATCCAAAAATCATAGCATGTCAAAAAAATAATAAACCATTCTCGAAAGTGAATTCGTAAACTCTCTTGCGTAGTTTTTCAAATCGGGCTCCAATATTTTAACATAGGCTTAGGCGTCGCAATAAAACAGTCCAAGAAACCTTACGCGTTTCACAGCATTCTCCGTGGAATCCCTCCGCGCAGCTGCAGCCTGAGGAGGTGACTTGTCCCTCGTTGTAGCAGATCTGGTTACAGGCTCGCCTCTCCACACTGTCCCCGGTACACGCGTACCCGCCGCAGCTGGCCTGGGCAGACGGAAGGAAAAGTCACACTTTTCGTTCTTGCTTCATGATCAGGCCAAATTTGCTGCTACGTACGTCAATGAAGATCAGACCTTAATGTGTAGAAAATTGAGTAATAAAAGAACATGCTGCTTTTATGAATTTATGAGAAAACGTATGGTAGTAGCTCCTCATGCAGTGCTTCACGAACGCTGACGTTGATACTTGTCAGTTGAACTTGAGATAAAACCTTTTTGTTAAAACCTTAAACAAAGCAGTAACAAAATTCTAAGGCGCCTGGTAATCTATTTTATTTATCAGACTTTCATTTTTACATTGGAAAATATTTTTCGGAGAATTTTTTTCCATGGCAAGCTACATTAGTGACTTACATACTCAAAGCCATCGTCATCACACAACACTACATTATGCTGAGGTCACATTTCTAAACCGGGGCCCGGCCGGGCAGTCTTATGGAACGAAAGGTATTATCATAGAAGACAACAAAGTACTGAAATGTTGAAAAAAATTTTTAATGGGAACTAGTTGCGAATATTCTTGATATAAACTGTCAATTTTCGTTAAACAAAACAGCCCGGCCGGGCCGCGGTATGGAAATGTGACCTCAGCATTACACCACGCAACACTTCGATGGATGACTTACCCCACGAGCGATGGCCCGGGTGCGCTCCTGGGTGCCCTGGGCGCCGCATGTAGCGGTACACTGGGACCAGTCGCCCCAGCCGCCCCAGGCACAGTCCACACGGGAACAGCTCCGGCGCCGGCGGCTCCAGAACCAACCCTGGGAGTCCGGGACCAGCAGAACTACCAGCAGGACCAACGTCACGGTCACTGACAAGGTCTTCATGGCTGGAGAGACAAATTTTCAGCCTCATACCACACTGAAATCGTGGTGCTGATGTATATCATGCTGCCCGCAAATATCTAACAGCAACATGTCTTTAAATTGTAACTTTCCCATGCAGTTGTTAGGATGCAAATCGGATGCTGTCTAATCGACAATGGAGGAGAACTAAGTGGCGATGTAAATGCTCAGCATCATCAAAAGCCACAATGACTTTTCGCGTAACTTCAAGGCATTACAAAGATATGTTTTACACATTACTTTGACATTTATAATCTTATATTATCTTTCACTTCAGAACTTCTAACGGCGAAGTCGTTGGTTCTTATGTATACAAAGAAACGACAACATTTACCCGGTAACGCATACAGAAACTTAAGAACCACACCATCCTTACCTGTTGACTTTGCAGAGCTAGCGAGAAGATGGACTAACCGATCTTGAATGCTTCACTCCCTAGAGCGCGAAGTAAGATCTCTTGCGTGACTCTTTATATATATTCGTGTGAGGAAAGTCTGTCGTAGTTTGGCAGAAAAGGGGGCGTGAATTGAGACAAAATAAAATATTTAGAAAAGGGTTGAAATGCCCCAAAGTTTGCCATAGCTTCAGCTTCAGAGGCAAAGCAAATACTAAGTCTTCTCTAGAAAATTGCTGACACCCATTTGGGGCTTAGACTGTCGGTGACATTATGACTGATTTATTCAGTTCAAGAAAATAGGGTAGCAAAGTGTGCGTCAAACGGTTTGTAAAAGGCGGTTTGTGGTAAACAGTACGCCCCATTACCCTCAGTATACGGAGAGAACTAAGGAAATGAAAATCAGCACTTTCTAGTCGACATGATATCGATGAGCGCACCGTATTGACCTTAGCGGTCGCTGGCCGCGTCAAATGCGGTCAAAATTTGTACGATGATATAAAATGTTTAATCAAACGGGACGATAAGTTAGTTGTCTCTTGATACAGAAAAAAGGAGCAAAAACCGCAGAAAATAGTATCGATCAATATTGACATCAACGGTGTGGAATAGATGCATCTAACAAGCAAAGATTCGCCTGAAGTTCAAATGTCAAGTTCAGAGACACTAGTAGTTTGAACGCCGTACATATATTCTACATTGGATGCGGGATTTGCAATGCATCGTGTCCTATGCATGCACGTTATTTAAAATTGCATGTGCATATATTAACGTGATTTGTTACTTATATCTAAGATAATGATACGTCTATATCTAGAAAAGAAACACCGCAACGTAACGTATCCGCGCGGTCGATCTTGCCCATATATTGCACAAGAACAAGGCTGATGAAGTAGCCCCGAGTCAGTTTCAGTGACGTACTGTGTGTCCAGACCTGCCAATTTCGTAAACACTGACGTCGCATATCCTGTTCACTGGCGCTTTGATATCCGGATATGAAAGGCGTCATGTCTTAACCTGAGTAAAGAAAACGTGCGTACGGTCACAATCTGTGTACAATGTAAAGACAGGATGCTAAATACATGCTACCACCTCCGGTTGTACACACATACCATTCGAAATTCGGTGGCAATCTGTCTAGATCTCCGGTTACAATATTATTTTAGTCGTGCAATTGAGTTTTCCAGTCCTTAGGACAACAGCACACCTTTTGTCGTACGACATTCTTTATTTTGTCATACAATCTTCAGCCCTTTTTTGCACAATCTGAACATGCAAGGAAGCGAAACAAAACTTCGTCAAGCTTGTCCGTTACCAATGCTTTACAGAAAGAAAGTGTTCATTTCATGTTTCTCCCATTTCTAAAAGTAGGCTTTACAGAACTTTATACAAGTAGACTACGCCGTCCAAGCCAGTTGAGTACCCAGGAAAAGTCTCATGGAACACCCGCTCCCACAGGCCTTCGCTCTGCAGCGCCGTCATGCGGGGTTTCAGATCTTTGCAATCCTCATTAGTTCGAAGGCGTTCTTCTCTGACTGCGAGACAGATCATTCCACCTTTAAGATTTCGAAAGAAAAACGCAAGACGTCAGAGCTGCGGACATTGAAGACCCGTAAGAACATACTAAATTTACTATGCTACATAAAAACACCATCACTTTAATTAACTTCCACTAAACTTCCACTAAAAACACTAACACTGGCACTTCACTTCCTAAAAGTTAAATTGAAAAAGAAGAAAGTCACTCACCAGGTTTGACAATTCGGATAAGTTGTTCCAAACAGTCCGGTTTGACGTGACCGTTAGCAAACAGACCACTGCCGATCACCGCGTCATAGCTGTCTGAAAAAAACACAAAATATGGATATGAACAAAAATCTGTGTTCACGTGTCGGCGTTTTGTTTGTTTATTGTTTTTTACATCATTATTTCTTCCCTGTAACAAATTTGGAATGGAATGGTACTCAGGGACGGATACGTTACCATCATTTCTTATCTATTACCTAACTTACCAGCATCAATGTCAAGTTGGTTCGTTCCCAGGAATTCCTTGATGAAGTTCTTATAGACGTTCTTTGTTTTGGCAACATCTAACATGTCCTGACTAGCGTCTAAGGCGTCTATGTTAGAGAAACCCAGTTTGGACAACTGAAACAAAAGATGGGAGGGTGAATTTTTGGGAAATCTTTGCAAAAACAAGAATTGAAGCGGAAACATGTACATCAAACGATGGATGGAATGTGGCATTGGAAAAGGCATGTCGTCAATTATTTTTGCATATTAGGCCATGTTGATTTTATTATATGGATGACATCCGCGCGCTCGCATGAATTTTCGTCCATTTCCAAAAAAAAAAACGTTTTCGACCATGCTGTAAATCGTACAAAGCAACTGCAAAATTAGCAAATATATATGCCGAAGATTGCAAAATAAAATCTTGGAGAACGATACTAATGTCCTAGAATGCCAAAATCAATTCCAAAGGAAAAGAAGAAAATGTGAAGAAATGAAAATAAAGATTCTATTATTCGCCATACCATACTCTGTGTGTTAAGTCATTTGTTCAACCTTTGTTCAACCTTCATGACCACGTAGATTTCATAATGAAGGCAACTTTTTTGCCATTTTTTTTATTCGCACGCTCGCATCAGTTTTCAGGTTCCCAGAGGATGTCATCCATAAAATCAACATGGCCTAAACTGTAAACAACACAGGTGCCGCATGAATGTTAATTAAATTTCCCATCAAACCTCTTGTCCACAAAGTCCTGTCCCCGCTGCCACGTCCAGAACCCGGATGTCCCTCCTCTCGCCCTGGGACTCAGCCAGAACTCTGACCACCTTACGGTACCCGGTGTACCCGTCAGACTCCATATCCTACATCATGGTCATAGCTACTGGTCACAATTACAAACGGGGGCGCGCTGGGTAGTTTACGGGCTGTTACGAAGGTATAAAGGTCACTTTACGGAGAAATCGTCAACGAATGCTAGATGATTCTTTGTTGTATTACCCTCTCTCTCCCTCCCTTCATCCTTAAGAAGAGAACCCACCTTGTCATACACCTCCGCCCACGTCTTATACATGTCTAACATATCATCCGCCTTAATTCCCGCTCGGGTTATTTTAGAAACCTTGTCGTGAACTGAGTCGGACTCATCCGCCATCTTGCCTTGTAAAGTTAAAAGTTGACTCGACTAAAAGGTCACTGACACTGAATTATACACAGCCTATTTTCAGTGTCTGTGGACAACGTTCTTTTCTTTGAATGTTTTCGCAACTTTTTTTTACATTTTGGACTAGAGTGAACTCGGGATAGTCTATATCTTCGAGTTTTCATTGTATTAGTGGCAAGTACTGTAATCCGTTGTTTTTTATTATCATCAACAGTCAAATTTGTGCAAAGCCTTGTGAAGCGGAGGTACAAATTTAACCTTTACATCTATGTCACTTTTCTGTCTGGTACATAAACAGGCTACAGATACTATCAAGTCGAGTTGTGACTTTAGGCATAATGCGATTGCTTGTCGAAAAAGCAAATCAGAGTAAAGGTCTATCCACAATAACGATATTTTACGAGTCAAACTAAAACCTGTTACGGCTGTAATCTAATCTTGCTATTGACGTTAACAATTAAATTGAGTGATTCTTTAACTTGATGATATCTAGGTTGTCATTAGTGAACACTTGCTGACGTCCCACGGATCTTTAAGTTGAGCGCCAGTTTGTGAGATGTTCATCCGAGGCCGTCCGTGGCGTCCGACCCTAGACATCAAGCAAGAGACAGGTTTAAAACTGATTCTTTACTCTTAATTTCACAAACATGTATTTATACGTTAATGTGGTCATAAAACAAATAGGTTTGAATCCTAGAATTTAAAACAGCCTATAGAATAGTTGTGTATCCAACATATAAGGAATTT
>NW_017803932.1:121311-123407 GCF_001625305.1 Branchiostoma belcheri | reverse complement strand
TTTCAGTGTCTGTGGACAACGTTCTTTTCTTTGAATGTTTTCGCAACTTTTTTTTACATTTTGGACTAGAGTGAACTCGGGATAGTCTATATCTTCGAGTTTTCATTGTATTAGTGGCAAGTACTGTAATCCGTTGTTTTTTATATATTGAGTTTATTGACTTCGTTCACAATTCAGTAAAATACATGGCAGCTTCATTTGTGTACAAAGATGCTGAATTGCGCATTTTACATGATTAACATGATAACAAATCTATAACTATATTACAAGATCAACATGATAACAAATTAAAAACTAGTAAACAATGACATTATGATGATAACATTATAAGGAATTAAAAGGTTCTTTTATTATCATCAACACAGTCAAATTTGTGCAAAGCCTTGTGAAGCGGAGGTACAAATTTAACCTTTACTATGACACTTTTCTGTCTGGTACATAAACAGGCTACAGATACCATCAAGTCGAGTTGTGACTTTAGGCATAATGCGATTGCTTGTCGAAAAAGCAAATCAGAGTAAAGGTCTATCCACAATAACGATATTTTACGAGTCAAACTAAAGCCTGTTACGGCTGTAATCTAATCTTGCTATTGACGTTAACAATTAAATTGAGTGATTCTTTAACTTGATGATATCTAGGTTGTCATTAGTGAACACTTGCTGACGTCCCACGGATCTTTAAGTTGAGCGCCAGTTTGTGAGATGTTCATCCGAGGCCGTCCGTGGCGTCCGACCCTAGACATCAAGCAAGAGACAGGTTTAAAACTGATTCTTTACTCTTAATTTCACAAACATGTATTTATACGTTAATGTGGTCATAAAACAAATGGTTTGAATCCTAGAATTTAAAACAGCCTATAGAATAGTTGTGTATCCAACATATAAGGAAATTTCATGTGAAGATTAAATTTGGAACCGTTTAGATTTGGAGCTTTTCTTTTCCAACTCAATATGTGTTTTTGTTATCCGTTTTCGTACTTAGTTGCTATAGTACAATGTCATATACGTACCAGTGCTTGCATTTACAAAACAGACTTGTGAACAACGTAAACATGGCCACAGTTCATTTCCTAATTGTTGACTAATGTGGTGTATGCTCACTATGAGTGCGGCTGTACGTCAGAGTAAAGCCAGTCTTGCCGACGCTGTAGTCAGACATGAAGACCAGTCGGACTCCGAGTCCGAGGGAGATGATAGTCCCAGGGTTCTCCTCTCCGCAGTACTCGTCTGAGAGTCGGCAGGAAGCAATGTGTGAAGAAAAATTGTCAGGAAAGTAAAAACGAGGACCAACGAATCATCCGAATACTGAAAAAGTATCGTAGAATTTTCAAAACAGTGACACTGATTGATGTGTCTCACCGACGAGTTTATTGTGGGCGTAGACCAGGATGCTGTCATGGCAACGGGAGAGCCAATCACGTCCTTCCAGATGGAAGCCCTTGAACGTGATAGTGATCATCTGACCGGTATCCGGGAAAAGGAATTCACACTTCAGGTTATTGGGGTAGTTATCCGGATAACCTGGGGACGAGATGGTGCCAGAATCTTCCAAAAACGTCCCTCCACAACTGGTCACTGGGTGGAATATACAGTGGCAGTGACATAGTCAATGTCATTTACTTAACTATGTAGAGAGTCACAAATACACTTACAACGCAGTTGAAACATCGTAGACTTTAAGCTGAAAAGTACAATCCCATGAAATATTCAGCTTTTAAATTTGTTCTTTCAGCTCGTCAACACCACTTTCTTGTAGTTATATTGTAAAACCGCGACAGTATTAGGGGAAGATTGTTGACTAATGATGGTTATTAACATTTCAACCAACCTGCACGATCAGGTCCTGTCCAGTCAGTGTTAGGAACCCCACTGTTACACCCCCTCCCCCTGACAACAGTCCCTACAGACCCCGGTACCGTCACTACTGCTCCTACAGGTGTCAGACACGGCACAGCTGCCGGTACAGCCACGCTCCAGCCAGATGGGGACGGATCCCACTGTCACCACATCAACCTTCACCAGGAAACACCGCCATTCAAATAAATGTGTAAGTATAATATATAGATTTCTTAGGGGGAACAGCAGGTGCTGGTG
>NW_017803932.1:119449-121291 GCF_001625305.1 Branchiostoma belcheri | reverse complement strand
CATTTGTTGCTCGCTGGGTGTTTTGCTTGTCTACAAAGAAAAACGCTCAGATCACTAATGATGCTCTTTCGAGTTCATCATACAGTTAAACAGCCTAGATTTGAAAAAAAAACTGTGCCAGTTGCATATGATGAAATACTCAGCTCATTTTGACGAGACCCGTTTGCTAACAAACACGACAGAACTCACATAGCAAAACTTCCCTGATTCCCCGCATGTGGCCAGGTCAGTTTTGGTCACACGCCTGCCACAGACTGAGGAGTTGACTTGAGTAGTTGAGCAGGAATAGCACTGTAGGGCCGCCACCACACAACCTGGAAATACACTGGGCGTGAATGTCATCTTTCTGGAAAACTCGTTACATGCAGCTTGCATTGGGTAATGGATTCTCTATAGAGTCATCTTTCTGTCGTGTTACTCGTTTGTGCCCTAGCTTGGTTCCTGGGTCTGTCTATTGCAGAATGTGTTCCTAAAGCTATATATTCTCCATATAAATGCTGTTTCCTTTGAAAATGCAACGAAAAGGATATCGTATCTGAATGCGAGCCTAAACAAAAATAAGGACAACGTCTTTTAACCGTAGATGGTATCAGGTGCCCCTTTAGCTCTCGGTCATCTTTCATCTCAAGTCAATCAAAGTCAGATATCTTTAATATGCATGCTCCTTTCTTGTCCTACTCAGTTATCAATGGTTTATTTGCATTAAAACACAACAACACTGTCCCAAAAATGGCAGCCAGAGGCTAAATTGACATTGGGGCATCACATTATTAGTATAAAACGTCATATTAAGCGATTAAAATAGAAATAAACCATTACATAAAATGTATATAAAATATTGTCAACAACATTTCAAGTGCAAATTAATATCGTAGCAGATAACAAAACAGACGGACACTGGTAACACTAAAATAAGTCTTAGGTTAAAAAAAGGTGACAGTGTTACATATTAAGCAGGCGGATCATGAAAGGAAGGGCACTATTCTGATAACGATCAGTTCTGCTGCGAGGAGTGTTCAGTTTATAAGCTGATCTGGTTTGACGACCACTTATTGCACTTCTAACAGGTGGCAGAAAATGCCGGAACTGTTCAGACTGTCTAAGAGAGTTCGCAAAGTTCACAGTCAGGAGAAGGCGTCGTGACTGTAGGGTAGGTCGTCCCAGGTAGGAGCAGCCTTCAGTGTAGGATGTGTACTTCGCACCCATAATGATGCGCACTGCTCTCCGTTGGATCTTCTCAATCTTGTTGCTGAGTTCAGTGGTAAGTCCAGAATGCCAGACGGGGGCAGCGTACTCGAGAACTGGGCGTATCAGTGTACGATGGAAAATTCATATTTGAATCACTACAAAAGCGACACCATATTGTAAATAGCTGATATATCCCCTGAATTACAGAATGTTATAATACTCTTCCTATATAATAAGAAAACACAATAGATTAGCTCGTTAGAATCCTATTTTAGTATTAGTTTGTGTATGTACCATTGTTGATTCTTTGCCATACACTGTACCAGCTACAGTTGTTGAGCAATAAAGTTGATAGATTTGATCTTTCATCTCAAGTCTCTCCAACTCTCAAACGGCACCGTGGTCTTTACAAACCCCTCGCGTCTATAGGTGATGACCGGGTTACTCGTATCTAATTTGTAAAAACTCTTACCGTTCATTATGAAGAAGATAACAGAAAGCGCTGAAACAACACGCCCCTTCATGATGTTTGCGTCCAGTCCGCGAAAGCAACGTGGAGGCCCAAAGTGCGCAGTAGTGTCGGATGTAGCAACAACACGACTGCTAAACGCCTTCTTCATGCGGGTAACACGACCCAGTTGGCTGGTGCCCAAA
>NW_017803932.1:106740-119429 GCF_001625305.1 Branchiostoma belcheri | reverse complement strand
GGATAACCTGGGGACGAGATGGTGCCAGAATCTTCCAAAAACGTCCCTCCACAACTGGTCACTGGGTGGAATATACAGTGGCAGTGACATAGTCAATGTCATTTACTTAACTATGTAGAGAGTCACAAATACACTTACAACGCAGTTGCAAGAGAAACATCGTAGACTTTAAGCTGAAAAGTAACAATCCCATGAAATATTCAGCTTTTAAATTTGTTCTTTCAGCTCGTCAACACCACTTTCTTGTAGTTATATTGTAAAACCGCGACAGTATTAGGGGAAGATTGTTGACTAATGACGGTTATTAACATTTCAACCAACCTGCACGATCGGGTCCTGTCCAGTCAGTGTTAGGAACCCCACTGTTACACCCCTCCCCCTGACAACAGTCCCTACAGACCCCGGTACCGTCACTACTGCTCCTACAGGTGTCAGACACGGCACAGCTGCCGGTACAGCCACGCTCCAACCAGATGGGGACAGATCCCACTGTCACCACATCAACCTTCACCAGGAAACACCGTCATTCAAATAAATGTGTAAGTATAATATATAGATAACTTAGGGGGAAACAGCAGGTGCTGGTGTTGTAGTACAATATCATGTAGACAGACGGCGCTACTGCACGGTATCATTTGTTGCTCGCTGGGTGTTTTGCTTGTCTACAAAGAAAAACGCTCAGATCACTAATGATGCTCTTTCGAGTTCATCATACAGTTAAACAGCCTAGATTTGAAAAAAAAACTGTGCCAGTTGCATATGATGAAATACTCAGCTCATTTTGACGAGACCCGTTTGCTAACAAACACGACAGAACTCACATAGCAAAACTTCCCTGATTCCCCGCATGTGGTCAGGTCAGTTTTGGTCACACGCCTGCCACAGACTGAGGAGTTGACTTGAGTAGTTGAGCAGGAATAGCACTGTAGGGCCGCCACCACACAACCTGGAAATACACTGGGCGTGAATGTCATCTTTCTGGAAAACTCGTTACATATACAGCTTGGGAAATGGATTCTCTATAGAGTCATCTTTCTGTCGTGTTAGTCGTTTGCGCCCTAGCTTGGTTCCTGGGTCTGTCTACGTATCGCAGAATGTGTTCCTAACGCTCTATATTCTCCAGATAAATGCTGTTTCCTTTGAAAATGCAGCGAAAAGGATATCGTATCTGAATGCGAGCCTAAACAAAAATAAGGACAACGTTTTTTAACCGTAGATGGTATCAGGTGCCCCTTTAGCTCTCGGTCATCTTTCATCTCAAGTCAATCAAAATCAGATATCTTTAATATGCTCCTTTCATGTCCTACTCAGTTATCAGTGTACGTTGGAAAATTCATATTTGAATCACTACAAAAGCGACACCATATTGTAAATAGCTGATATATCCCCTGAATTACAGAATTTATAATACTCTTCCTAAGAAAACACAATAGATTAGCTCGTTAGAATCATATTTTAGTATTAGTTTGTGTATGTACCATTGTTGATTCTTTGCCATACACTGTACCAGCTACAGTTGTTGAGCAATAAAGTTGATAGATTTGATCTTTCATCTCAAGTCTCTCCAACTCTCAAACGGCACCGTGGTCGTTACAAACCCCTCGCGTCTATAGGTGATGACCGGGTTACTCGTATCTAATTTGTAAAAACTCTTACCGTTCATTATGAAGAAGATAACAGAAAGCGCTGAAACAACACGCCCCTTCATGATGTTTGCGTCCAGTCCGCGAAAGCAACGTGGAGGCCCAAAGTGCGCAGTAGTGTCGGATGTAGCAACAACACGACTGCTAAACGCCTTCTTCATGCGGGTAACACGACCCAGTTGGCTGGTGCCCAAACTCTCACAAATATCACCCCAGAGAAAAACAGGACTGAGGAACCTAGTTGAGTTTCGCCATTCGGTATTACTGTTTACTGATTAGGATTAATGTGAGTACACAAGTTGTACCAAAAAAGAACACTATAGTTTGAGACATGTGCCTGTTACTGCTATCTGGAATAAAAAACGTACTCCTGACACCTGAAACTTTTCATCGGTGTATAGCTAACGGCAGCAGCTGCAGTGTCCGTGACTTTACGGAGAGGTGTTAATACGAAGCAGCTGGAGAGATGGTAACCCGTGTGTTTATGGGGTTACCCTGTGTTGCGTGTTGATCTACACGGTTCGGCTCGGTGCTCAGGTAAGGTCGTCGGTTGGGTCACGTCAACATGTTCATGGAATGTGGCCAGGCTGTGGTAGTGCTTCTGTGTTTTCGGTTGGAAGTAAGGTCATCCAAGTCTGAGTGAGTCATATAGAATAGGGCTTTCAAATCTTTTGGATTGATATTGTATTGATTGCCTTGTCACAGTTCCCATACATTTTACATTGTACGACTGTCGAGCAATTAATGTAAAGTTCACTTCTTTCTAGTAGTTAGGATCTTGGATTTAAGACTTCTTTTCATCATGACTTACTAGACCGTGAAGATACCATGTTGCGGTACTATGCTCATTGAGAGGCACTATCATATCTAGCTGATGACTTCCTTACTCTGTATCCCTTTCCTAAGGAAGCATGGATAGTCAATAGTCGGAGTCGACAACTGCCAGGAGTTGATGATAGCACACAAATAAATGTCATGAGTTGAATGTTTCTATCAGTTTATATGGTGATGATAAAAGACAGCAACACCAAAAGGCGAGGCATGAAAGGTAACATATGCGCAAAGTTACTTTATTTGATGACTGCATCAGGAATTGCCGGCATATCATTTGTCCTATAGAATGTCTTTCGTTGGAAACTACATTGTATTCTAAATCACACTTTGTGTTACACAAATAGATATTTATCATGTCAACTATTTCTCTTCTCAAATTTTTACGTCTATATTTTTCTCTGTTGACTGCTCTTACCCTGTCATTATTTATTTTCCAGTTATTTTTCAATTATTATGGTGGCATTTCAGCTTACTTCGATAGGGGGAATTTGTTAAGGGCACTTTAACTCAATAAAACTGTTCTATTTCGTACCGGTCCAGACAATTTTATTTAAGAGGGATGCAGGTTCTAGAGTAAAATCTTCCCAACGAATCTTAATTCTCTTGTGTGTCTTGTTCGTCTTAACACTTTTATGGTCTGTCAATGTTAGAGGGGCGAGCCAGTCAATCTCTCTTTAAGAGTCGTAGCTCCCCACGTCATCAGGTCAAAATACCATCACTTCTAACAAAGTAGACATCTTAAAATGAAAGCCTTAATGTCAGATTAATATAATGCGTTTCTTTATTAAGTACGTATGGATTTGTGTAACGTCAGTTCCGCTTGATCAAACAAGGAGAACATCATGAACAAATCATTTTAGTAAGACTATCACAAACATATGAGAACAACGCCAGTGATACCCGCCGGTCCCAGGGCAACAGCCGCTCAAGTTAGAAAGTAGTCCGGACAGAGGATGACAGGTGTTTGGTTGAAACAGTCAGTTTTGTACTACCACTCATGTTGTTATGAAAGTTTTAACAGACGACTTAATTCACATAATTCACTCACATTTGCATAGAGCTTTGATATTATTCGCTGAAATAGATATGAAGTTTAGATCTCTACTCTAGGTTCATTTCGAAATGCAGTTGTTGGCCTGGGTCTGGTGATGTTGAACATTTTATGACAATGATGCTATGGTAGATATCGTGGCGTTGTTCGTGCACTGCTTGTGTCCCTATCACAGAACAGAAGCTATGGTGCCGATGGCAGCGGCGATCAGCACAGTGAGAGACACGTGGACGGCGCTGGCGCCACCGTAGTCAGGCGTCTCGAAGTTGCAGTTGTCGGTGGTGCAGCAGCGGTAGCAGTCGCCCGTGCCGATGATGTTCTTGCAGTCGTCGGTGACGTCGCATGAGCTGGCGCAGCCTCGCGACACGTGGGTCCGAAGCGTGGCGACAGTCGTCACCCGGACCTGCACGAAAGGTGTGTACGTGACGTTACCGACTTGAGTGGCATTTTGGAAGATATACAAGGCAAAACAATGTTTTATTTGGTAAACAACTTTTTACAACACGTACTCTTGATACACGTATATAATAGCGAACGGTAGCCTGAAGTATTTTGGCCGAAGGCTAGGTGCCATTGTATAATACAATCAAGAACGATGTACTTTTCTTGGAATGTGTCTTTTTGTTTTAGATTTGTTTCTTGTTCACCTGTTGTTGTTGTTTCAATAGTAAAGTACGACTTCGTTACTTACGTAGCAGTATGATTGGTTCTGAGGGCAGGTCTCAGACATGACTGCAGAGACGTTGTTCTTGCAGTCGGAGTCGTCAGTGAAGGTGACGGAACACTTCCGACACTGCAGGGCTCCTCCCAGACCCACAAATGCTGTCAACAACAGTAGATACGTCATAACTCACAAGAATGGACACGACAAGCACAGACCATACACACTACAAACTAGTGTACAGTCCACGAAAAACTCGGGTTTGGACTGCTAGATTTACATAAGTTTAGCCGTTTTTTTGACTATTCAAAGTCGGCCACTCTGACTCCGGGTATGGGGTTGTAATGTTTTAGCTTTACCTGTCAGGCTATCCATCACAAGGTTAAGCAGGATGTGTAATTACACACATGGCTATGAGATTTATGTATTCTGTATGACAACACCATAGGGACGTTCCCTTTGCCAAAATGGTGTCTGACACTGTTCTGACACGGCATTGTTCTGTCTGTACAGGTGAGCCGACAGTTCTCAGCCAGTTGGCACGCTATCAATTGTGGTCCTATTCATCAGACCATAACCTTGGGGTTTGGTTACTCGATTCAAAGAATCAAATAACAAAGACACAAACGATTGTTTCGTCGTCTGATCTGTTCCAATTCGACAATTTTAAAGCACACTCCACTGTGCGTGAGTCGTCATATCGACGTGATTTCGTACGATTAGATATGCTGTCGCCATTGAGACGGTGGCAGCAGTTCTACAGCATCGTCTCTGTCTGGCGTCCCATCAATGAGGTTATAGTCCCATCGTCAAACACATACACAGTTTTCATTCGGTATAATGCTTTTATTAACACATTAATCTAATGTGTTGATAATGCCCGTGATAGCATGCCCCAGACAAATGCCTTCATTCTTCCATAATTTGTCACTCTGAATGGATCCCACTACTTCTTCATATATGAAGGCCTTTGAAGGGTATGAATTTTAAACCTTTATTCTCGAACCTTCCATCAGTATGAAGAATGGAAAGTGTAGCAATGTGGCACTGAGATTACTAATGAAAACACCCAAACATTCTTGCCTTTCTACATGCAATGATGCGTGTACAATTGTCGAGACAGTTTACACTTCGTTAGACACCTAACGTACTGTGTGACTGGATTCACATACAAGTAAACGTAGCTACACAAAAGTCAAACAGCAAATTCTGCTAAAGCGGTGTTTTAAAAAAGAAAACAAAGGAGTCCAGACGTGTGAAAATTCTTTAATTTCCATGTTGTGGACACGGAAACCTGTCCCGTGTTCTCAACTGTTACTGGTTTTGTCCTGGGCGGGAATTGAGATACATGTGTGCGGACACTCATACGAACAGTATATTCTGCCTCGGGTATGAAACTGATCACAATCTGCGTCAGACCTAACTATCAACAATGGCTACCGTTTTCAGTAGAGTCGAATAGAGCTCTTATTTTCAGTTCATACCGCGGCCGTTTCTGATTCAACTTGTTTAAATATCAGAGCCCATGATACCACACACGCAACACGTTTCTGCGCTTGCCAAAGAAGAACACACTGACTTTCCTCATTCAAGCCAAGCGTCGTCGTGCTATCTGTATGTTGTCATAAACTTACCATGACGAAAAAGGGAAATTGTGTATATCTACGAATAGAACCACCAAGCATATTTACGAATAGAACCACCTTTGAGGCAAACCTCTGATAATTTTTCAGTGTATACGACAATCGTCAACCGCTGAGTCACAGCTGACATATTTCATTCACCGCGCTAATGTAGATTAATCGTATGAAAAATGCGTAACGGGATCAACATAACGTTAACACACAACATGGCTGCTAAACACCAAACTTCTACCGATATCTTATCATACAGGTTTGATCATTCCTACTCAACGGCAAAAACAACCCAGAGCGATTGGCATCTATGGGTCTCTAACTAGACGCTACACTAACGACAGATTACCAATAACCTAAAGCTATCAAGACTTACCTCCAACAAGCAGGATTGCCAGAATTGTTTTCATCTTTGCCACTTGTTAAACCGATCAAGGAACAGCTGTTGAAACCTGTAGAAACCTGCAGAATGCAGAACAGATGTTATGTATGTTGTTGTTGGCCGAATAACGTGGCAAAATGTCTATCTATGATTAGTATGAATATCTACGTATACATTAGTGTATGTATCTGACTTGGATAATCTAACTGACGGCTAAATGAACAGATAACGTAATTTTCAAGCACATGTATGACTTTGGCTTGAACGTATTTTTGTAGTGCTTTGACGTAACTGAACTGAACTGAACCCTGGTGGAGCTCGAGCGAAGACGAAGACAAAACACGCACCACAACTTGAGACGAACACAGTGAATGGGCGCGCGAATTAACCTGAAGCCATATAAGTACATCTGATGGGCGTTTAGAGACATTTTTTTGATCTGGATAACAAAACTTGATTCATAAGGAACTAAAAAAGTACCTGGTATTTGCCTATGTAAGTTGCGGAGGACACTGACAGGGTGCGCCTCGGTCTGTGGCGAGGATACAAAGATGGCTAACAATTGCAACACATCTGTGCACAGGTATGTAAGTTATGACACGCCCTGATTTCAAGGTAAATGAAGGAAGAGACCACAGAAAGTATATGATGAGGGGGTGTTTCGCAAGGAACATTTATCGTGACAATGCCATTTAAAGCCAACGGAAAGTAAAGGAGGAAAAGAGACCTAAACGGGTTGTCAGAAAGCAAAGAACAACGTTAAAGATGTCCAAACACGATGCAATGACAGCATCCATGGTAGCTAACTATCTGGAGCCCATTCCCCTGTCCGTACTGCCATTACCTTTCTAATCCTACAATGGACAGACCCAGACCTGGATAAACCAGTTTCACTGAACTAACCAGGGCCTTGAATACTGTCCTTTGATCCCATAGTAATTGTACAGGTTGACTCACCTAGCTAGATGCGTACGTGGGAAGACACAGCGACCTTCTTTCTTTGTGCGCTCAAGAACAAAGGAAAGGTTCGGCTTACCGGCACAGCACCAGGTGGTAATGATGGGGGAGCCACCACGCATGCGCTCCAAATCACAGCACGAATATTGCGACCACGTTTCCGTATAATTTTGTACTTAAGAGACATCTTCAGAAGTTCTGTCTATTTTTGATTGAATCTATCTGTATTAAGTCTTCCCATTTTTTTTTACTTTTTCAGTTTTTATACATAAATTTGATCAGTACTAGTGAACTGCAGACCTTTTGGCGGGATTATGACAATGGTGACTCAGACTTGATTATGAGTAAATTGGTTTATCTGAACCTGTGCCAGTTGACACCTTTGGCAAAGGAGAGTATGTTTCCTTTCTCAGATCTGTAACCACATTATCATCAATGGTCTAGAAACTAGGTATATATAATCGATGCATCAAATAGAGTGTTGTTGTTCTCATTCGTCTGCTGTGACACAAGATACATATTTCAAGCTTGGTTCCGAACTTGCACATCACGTCAACACAACTTTAGTGCTGCACTGCCCTCTAGCAGATATCATTGGTACTGAACCGACAATGTCAATGAGCCAAATGCGCTGTACGGTCATTGTACGTTCATACTATAGCTAAATTCAAAACTCCAGACTAATAAGTGCGCGCTAACCCCGTTGACATTGGATTTTGTCCTGATCCTTCATATAAACGGCGGACTATGATAAGTACAATCTGATTCGATAGCACTCGACTTGCCGCATCTAGACTGCCGTGAGCAAGGGAAGAGGGCTTGTTGTTTCGGGTTGTGGTTCATAGAATAAGAACTAAGGTTATTTTGACAAGTGTTTATACTGGTCACAATATAGATAGAAAGCGCTAAAGCTATCCGTTGTGAAAGGGTTAAAAATTATTTTCTTCTTTGACAACAAAGGACCTACTTGCTGAAAGCTGTCATAAACAACTGTCACGGTATATTGAGTAGATCTACTATTTTCAAACGCTGCTTCAGGGCCACGTCCCTCATTCCGATTGTTACTTCCTTCCCCATTCCTCCTAATATGTACACGTCAGACTTATTGAAAGGGCACTTACTGGCAACGGTTCAAAGCTGTAAATCCGAAATGATGAGCAATGATGGGCGTTGTCCCCAATCTCTGCAGCAGTTCTAACTTTCAACTGATTGATATTTACTTCTAAGTACGATGACCTAAATATCTACAAAAGGATAGTAAACAGTAAATAAAACGTGACCTTCATCTCCTAAAAAACCAACAGGGGGACGTGTAACGTACGTTACGGCCAGTAATAGTACCCCCAAATAAGGAAGACGCTATCAAATTTTACATCAACTTCCATTTCTCAGACAGCACCATATATTTGACCTTTTAAACGAATGGTTATTCATCAGATAGTTTTAGTTTCCCGCCTTAATGAAGCCATTGAGACTGGGCCGAGATCGAAAACGTGAACGATATCAAAAATGGTCTTACCCAAAAAAGCTGCTGTGTCTGCTCCGGCCGATCACAAGCTGGTCACGCGGTACACACACGCCTCTGCCCGCGCCTCTGCGCCACGCCGCGCCCTTTCCAGGGCGTTTAAGGGAGTTGAACACTTGCCAAGTCTGATGTCATGTCGAGATGAAAATCTTTAAGGGAAAGATCAAAGCCAAACATGAGATACTGTGGGAGGGGTAAGATGAGAGAAATATTGACTTGACACACCACACATGGAGGAAGGTCCATAAATACCCAGAGAATACGCACCTGCAACTGGTAGACGTAACTTTGACGATAAGTTGGGCCGAAATGAAAGTAAACATTCTGACAACAGCTTCGTGATGTTAATTTTTTGTACTGATTCATGTACGGAATTATTAATTCATGAACGACTAACCTCTACCAGCTTCGGAAGCGGTTGGAAAGAGTAGAAATTAGCCAAACTGAGACAGATGACATGTCAGGAGAGTTGGTCCACGATAAGAGTACAGTTTGCAGTTCTACAGTCTCCAGCCGCTTTCCGAAGCTTGGTAGAGGCTAATGAACGACACCCAAATACGCGCGCTCGAGAGCTAGAGAGAGAGCTCGAGATCCGTAGTCGCATATATGCATATTGGACCACGACATACATGTATGGTCTTTGGAGTTGCTCTTTTATTCATGTGCAATGTTGTTGTTTGTTCTTAATCATCGGGCACGAGTACGAGTACATGTATCTATGGCGTTTGGCTTTTGGAGAATAAACATAATTGAGTCGCTGCTTTTGACACAGCCTTGGCATGCCTCCAGCCATGCACTATTATCACGCGAACATCTTCTGACTGGGAAATGATTCTAGCGGGGCAGGAAGTCGCCATGTGACGTTTTTTTCCTAATGACCTAGTAGCCAGAAAAAGAAGTCGGTTACATGAATATAACTATTAACTAGAAAGGCCGACATTTGCTTTGGAGCAAATGCAGCGGATGGCTTCACCACATTTTACGACATGGCAGGGAAAGAAGGAGAACTACACAAGGGAAAACAATCCTTTACGTTGATATAACTATAGTATGAAGTGACAACAGTTGGATAGCTGTCCTAACATTATTGGTTAGGATTTTTAATTATATTTCAGTCCATACCATGGTATGGATGAAATATATTGTGTTCGAATTCCCTCATGTTTCTCCTCCTTCTCCTCTTCCTGCCTAACTCGGTCAGAGGGATTCAACTCAGCCATCATTCAGCCAAATGACCTGAAATTTGGCATGGAGGTAGAGTGGGCAAATACCCCCAGAGTTTTTTTTTCATTTTTTTGAAACATGCCTTTAAAAAAATTTTATGAAGGTTTTTGGGAACATTTTTCGAAAAAAAAAAAAAAGGATTTTTGAATCCTGAGCCCTGATGTTACAACCAAATGATCTGAAATTCGGTATAAGGGTACCTTGAACGTGTGTCTACAGAATAGCAGTCAC
This sequence comes from Branchiostoma belcheri, assembly GCF_001625305.1. Classification (NCBI taxonomy): domain Eukaryota; kingdom Metazoa; phylum Chordata; class Leptocardii; order Amphioxiformes; family Branchiostomatidae; genus Branchiostoma; species Branchiostoma belcheri. The sequence goes on along the minus strand of NW_017803932.1, from coordinate 109,287 downwards.
GTATTTGGCATACACCACTTCCAAATGACTCATTTGGGGGACTTTAATGGCTATTTTCAGCAAAAAAGGGCCAAAAGTGCTGTACCCGTTCCATGTTTTATGTAAAGAATGGCGCGTTCCATCTGCCGTTGGCCATGGAACACGTGTTCCATTGCGGGTTACCTGAGGTCACATTGCACCTTAGTCGTGCGTAATGACCCACACATCATCAATTTTATGTGCCTAAGACCTTCAAAATGTATCAAATCTCATCATTGTTAGTATTTGCATACCTGTAATAACATATAATAAGATTAGTAAAGCTTTCGAGATTCAAAGTACTTGTTCTTACATCTTTGTTCTCATATAGCTACTATCTAATTCATTTATTTGAGAACCTTTGCACTGCAGTTTTGCACTGGGGTAAGTTTGGAATAGTCCACTTTTGCGTAGGAGGGAGATGGACTGAAATATGCTGTATTTGCTCCCAAGCAAATGTCGGCCTTTCTAGTTTAATTTCTAGGTTACCTCATCCAGGTTGGAGAATGTTCTCTTCACTAGACCAAGTACTTGATTTGCTTTTTATGACATGAGTTGAATGACTCATGCCCAAATATGTTAACACATTGCTGTAGTACATTTTCTATAACACAGCCAAAAAGCTATAAAGAAAAAAAAAACATTCTAAAAGCTTGTACCACAAAAATGAAAAAAAAAACGCATGGGGTATTTGCCCAATCTACTTTCATGCCAAATTTCATGTTATTTGGCCCTTCAATTTAAAGAAATGGCAGGAGAAGGAGGAGCAGGAGAAGAAGAAGAAACATGAGGAAAAACAATATGTCTTCAGCACATAGTATACTATGTTTCTTCTTTATCTAAGGAAGAAAACCAATTGTGTACGGTAATCCCTTGTGATTCACCCCCAATCTCCTCCCAAGACTGCATGAGGTGCCCTGGAAACGAGAAGAGAGCATTCCTAACAATCCTGGTCACGAGAGTGGGTCGCCATGAAAACATCTCAAAATTTCTGTCACGTGACTGATCTAATAATGGCGGCTCGGGCGATGATGATTCTCGGACGTTTTGCACTTTGACGACGACTACGCAACAAACCGGCACTTGTCGCGGACAGGATGTTCGCCGTACCCACATAAAGACGTCGTCTACGATATTTGACGTTTTTGGATCATTTTAATCAGGCGGCACTAGAGTAGAAGCCCCAAACTGACGACTTACTGAGGACGCTTTGCGAGGTAGGTGGGTACACAGACAGAAACGTCAAGGGGTGTGTTGGTATGGCGTGATTTCCCGGTCTGTTTGGTATGTCTGTTTGCTCTAACTGACCACAGTTAGCATCACGTCCATTTTTCTTTTCATCTGTGGTACAGGAAGGCCAGGAATCCCGAAGACTGCGCTAGCTGGACCGCCTGATTGCCCGACTCTGGGAGGGTGGTACCAGCACAGTGACATACCGGTGTGTATGTGTGGGTGAACCAGCCAGGGACAGGAAGTGGGCTTGACGCAAGATTTCTGGAATGTTAATGTAAATCTCATTAAACAGCCATATGAACTATGAAGAGAAAGCTGTCCAAACGATAATACGACTTCAGTGACTCTCTGGTGGCATGTCTTACTCCGAGTACCGATCTGTTAGGTCACCCATTCGTGAGAGCTCTCCTATGGCGGGTGGAAGCACAACACTGCTGTCAAAACGGTATCAAAGTATCTACAATTATCCATCATCATCATCCCTTATGCCGTCAAGGAACGAAAGCATTTCTGGTTCTGCGTATCGAAGGAGAGATCCTTCTCCAGCGGACAACTATACCACGACTTACGGTCGGAGCTACACGAGTAGTAGTCGCACCCTTCCCAATGGCCCAGGACCACTTGATCGAGAAGGAAACAGAATACCAAAGGACAGGTGGGGCACCTACAATGGCAGCACAAGAACATCACCTATCAAATCTGTTCATACTGACAAACATGACGACTCGTATCGATACACTAGTGACAAGTATGGCGGCAGCATGAGTTCCTCGCGGTATTCGTCGTCAGCTTCAGGTGGCGCGCACGTGACCATCACAAAATTGGAAAGTGGTTCAAAGTCACACAGCGTCTCGGACCTGACAAGCAAATTTGAAAGACTTTCATCAACCAGTGACCCGACCAGTAAAAGTGATCCTTACAAGACCAGGAACACCTTGCCAAGGACTAATTCAATATCCAAACTTAGTTATAAAAGTGAAGATTTGCCATCAAGAACTTCCAATACTTCCTCGAGAGTCTCCAAGACTCAGGTGTCTGGTGGCCGAGGAAGCCAAGAAATCACATTGGACTTCAGTGCAGACAGAAGGAAAGGCAGCCCAGTCCGGGATCGTATGTCCAGATCCAGCTCTGTGGACAGGGAGAACGACAGTCCATCTGCAGTAACAAGACTGACCAACCACGGAACACCTCCGAGCAGTGTAAGTATTTCTGCACGTGTGTACATGTTTGTCAGTTTAAAATGAGCTGTGTTCGGATTCCCTCTGACTCTGAGCAGCTTCATGCATCTGTAAGTCT
>NW_017803932.1:93865-106720 GCF_001625305.1 Branchiostoma belcheri | reverse complement strand
CCTTTTAAACGAATGGTTATTCATCAGATAGTTTTAGTTTCCCGCCTTAATGAAGCCATTGAGACTGGGCCGAGATCGAAAACGTGAACGATATCAAAAATGGTCTTACCCAAAAAAGCTGCTGTGTCTGCTCCGGCCGATCACAAGCTGGTCACGCGGTACACACACGCCTCTGCCCGCGCCTCTGCGCCACGCCGCGCCCTTTCCAGGGCGTTTAAGGGAGTTGAACACTTGCCAAGTCTGATGTCATGTCGAGATGAAAATCTTTAAGGGAAAGATCAAAGCCAAACATGAAATACTGTGGGAGGGGTAAGATGAGAGAAATATTGACTTGACACACCACACATGGAGGAAGGGCCATAAATACCCAGAGAATACGCACCTGCAACTGGTAGACGTAACTTTGACGATAAGTTGGCGGAAATGAAAGTAAACATTCTGACAACAGTTTCGTGATGTTAAACTTTTTGTACTGATTCATGTACGGAATTATTAATGAACGACTAACCTCTACCAGCTTCGGAAGTGGTTGGAAAGAGTAGTAATCAGCCAAACTAAGACAGATGACATGCCATGGGAGTTGGTCCGCGATTAGGGTACAGTTTGCCGTTCTACGTGTACAGTTTTCAGCCGCTTCCCGAAGCCTGGTAGAGGCTAATGAAAGACGCCCAAATACGCACTCGTAAAGCCTAAATGCGCGCGATCGAGAGAGAGTCCCGTAGCCGCATATTGGACCACGATATACATGTATATATGGTCTTTCGAGTTACTCTTTTATTCAGGTGCACTGTTGTTGTTTGTTCTTAATCATCGGACACGAGTACGAGTACATGTATCTATGGCGTTTGGCTTTTGGAAAATTAACATAATTGAGTCGCTGCTTTTAACTGGTGTTGGCACAGCCTTGGCATGCCTCCAGCCATGCACTATTATCACGCGAACATCTTCTGAGTGGGAAATGATTAATCTTCAAGCAGATACTAGCGGGTCGGGAAATCGCCATGAACTTTTTTTTTCCTAATGACCTAGTAACCAGAAAATGAAGTCGGTATATGAATATAACTATTAACTAGAAAGGCCGACATTTGCTTTGGAGCAAATGAAGCGGATGGCTTCACCACATTTTACGACATGGCAGGGAAAGAAGGAGAACTACACAAGGGAAAACAATCCTTTACATTGATATAACTATAGTATGAAGTGACAACAGTTGGATAGCTGTCCTAACATTATTGGTTAGGATTTTTTAATTTAATTTCTAGTTTACCTCATCCAGGTTGGAGAATGTTCTCTTCACTAGACCAAGTACTTGATTTGCTTTTTGTGCTACCTCAGCAGAGTTGACATGACATGAGTTGAATGACTCATGCCCAAATATGGTAACACATTGCTATAGTACATTTTCTATAACACAGACAAAAAGCTGTAAAGAAAAAAAAACATTCTAAAAGCTTGTACCACAAAAATAGAAAAAAACGCATGGGGTATTTGCCCAATCTACATGTACCTTCATGCCAAATTTCATGTTATTTGGCCCTTCAATTTAAAGAAATGGCAGGAGAAGGAGGAGGAGGAGAAGAAGAAGAAAGATGAGGAAAAACAATATGTCTTCAGCACATAGTATACTATGTTTCTTCTTTATCTAAGGAAGAAAACAAAATGTGTACGGTAATCCCTTGTGATTCACCCCCAATCTCCTCCCAAGACTGCATGAGGTGCCCTGGAAACGAGAAGAGAGCATTCTAACAATCCTGGTCACGAGAGTGGGTCGCCATGAAAACATCTCAAAATTTCTGTCACGTGACTGATCTAATAATGGCGGCTCGGGCGATGATGATTCTCGGACGTTTTGCACTTTGACGACGACTACGCAACAAACCGGCACTTGTCGCGGACAGGATGTTCGTCGTACACACATAAAGACGTCGTCTACGATATTTGACGTTTTTGGAGCATTTTAATCAGGCGGCACTAGAGTAGAAGCCCCAAACTGACGACTTACTGAGGACGCTTTGCGAGGTAGGTGGGTACACAGACAGAAACGTCAAGGGGGTGTGTTGGTATGGCGTGATTTCCCGGTCTGTTTGGGTATGTCTGTTTGCTCTAACTGACCACAGTTAGCATCACGTCCATTTTTCTTTTCATCTGTGGTACAGGAAGGCCAGGAATCTCGAAGACTGCGCTAGCTGGACCGCCTGATTGCCCGACTCTGGGAGGGTGGTACCAGCACAGTGACATACCGGTGTGTATGTGTGGGTGAACCAGCCAGGGACAGGAAGTGGGCTTGACGCAAGATTTCTGGAATGTTAATGTAAATCTCATTAAACAGCCATATGAACTATGAAGAGAAAAGCTGTCCAAACGATAATACGACTTCAGTGACTCTCTGGTGGCATGTCTTACTCCGAGTACCGATCTGTTAGGTCACCCATTCGTGAGAGCTCTCCTATGGCGGGTGGAAGCACAACACTGCTGTCAAAACGGTATCAAAGTATCTACAATTATCCATCATCATCATCCCTTATGCCGTCAAGGAACGAAAGCATTTCTGGTTCTGCGTATCGAAGGAGAGATCCTTCTCCAGCGGACAACTATACCACGACTTACGGTCGGAGCTACACGAGTAGTAGTCGCACCCTTCCCAATGGCCCAGGACCACTTGATCGAGAAGGAAACAGAATACCAAAGGACAGGTGGGGCACCTACAATGGCAGCACAAGAACATCACCTATCAAATCTGTTCATACCGACAAACATGACGACTCGTATCGATACACTAGTGACAAGTATGGCGGCAGCATGAGTTCCTCGCGGTATTCGTCGTCAGCTTCAGGTGGCGCGCACGTGACCATCACAAAATTGGAAAGTGGTTCAAAGTCACACAGCGTCTCGGACCTGACAAGCAAATTTGAAAGACTTTCATCAACCAGTGACCCGACCAGTAAAAGTGATCCTTACAAGACCAGGAACACCTTGCCAAGGACTAATTCAATATCCAAACTTAGTTATAAAAGTGAAGATTTGCCATCAAGAACTTCCAATACTTCCTCGAGAGTCTCCAAGACTCAGGTGTCTGGTGGCCGAGGAAGCCAAGAAATCACATTGGACTTCAGTGCAGACAGAAGGAAAGGCAGCCCAGTCCGGGATCGTATGTCCAGATCCAGCTCTGTGGACAGGGAGAACGACAGTCCATCTGCAGTAACAAGACTGACCAACCACGGAACACCTCCGAGCAGTGTAAGTATTTCTGCACGTGTGTTTGTCAGTTTAAAATGAGCTGTGTTCGGATTCCCTCTGACTCTGAGCAGCTTCATGCATCTGTAAGTCTATAAAAATATAAAAGGGGAGAGAAACTATCAACTTCTTTTTCCAAAGAAAGCATTTCGCTTTCCAAGAATTAGCATTTTGTTGCTTTATCATCCACTATATGCAGTACTATTATTCTGAAGGAGAAAAAAACAAGTTTAACATCAACATACACATCTTAAGAGTATAAGACTGATGTACACTAACATAACACGTATACACTGTATGTGACAGACAGTAAGGTGGTTACAAGAGAGGAAAGATTGGACACATGTTTCACAATATACGGTTGCTAACACAAATCTCAACATGGGTACTTATTGTACTATTATTTTGTAATCATGTTAGACATCACAAAAGTCTTCCCAGTTTCATTTTAAAAGTCTTCATTGAAGCTTTGAATAGCAAAATGGTCAAATCTTGGATACATTACAAAGAGATGGTAGCTCCCAAAGGAAACCTTTCCCTAATTGCCAGGTGTACAATGCACCTGTGGGACAGTCACAATTATAGTGCAAATCTAAAAGCCTGAATTCCACAAAACCTGTTTGTGCCCTCATGGGAGTGTATGGGTATTGATATGATCGGACCCCATTTGGCCTTATAGCTTCATGTAACCATTAATCATTCAACAATAACCTGGTGGTTGTTCCATGTAAGAGATACATGTAACAGTGCCCTTTGGGAATGGAAAAATGCTGATGAAACCATCAAGACTCTTTTTGTCATGGCCTTGTACAGGTGTGACTAGAGCTGTGTACCGGTACGCAGTACCGATACTGTACCGGAAAAATTGATTAGGTACAGGTCCAAAATACCTAATCCCTCAGTACCGGTACTGTACCTAAACAATTTCACACCAATTTTATGCCTATTTGTGACCTCAAATGGGTCCCTGTGTAAGGACAGTGTGTTCATGAAAACAAAAACATCTTTAGTTTTGCCTATATTTTATCTGAGCATTCGCCATAAACAAAGAATAAACCTTAACTAACAAGTTTATTAATGTTTTTTTGTTATTGAAGGAGTTCAGAAGAGCATGTAAATTGGTCGAATTGTTCAGGTACAGGTTCAGGTCCGGACCTGTACCTAAACCTGTGTACCTGTACCTGTACCTGTACCTAAAATTTGTTTAGGTACACAGCTCTAGGTGTGACATGTGGTTAGATTAGTCACAGGTTGCTATATACCGGTAAACCCTTTCCAACAATGCAAATGAAATGACCCCTGTTCAGCGTTGTAGGTGATTGCTCATGTCGAGTGGCAATCAATATTCCAGTGTCGTGAACTTAAACCACTCTGATGCTTTTGCTGCATGTATCTCACAGCCACCTGCCCCCAAGATAACAAAGCCTGCACTTCTAATAATAGCATGGCATCTTCTCTGTGAAGTGTAGTAAGCAATCGGAAAATCCACCCACCACCTATAAGAGAGCTACAGATAGAGATGTCACAGGTGAAACTACACCAAAGGAGTCAATCCCTATAGTATTATGCAATCTGCTTATCACACCATGGTGGTATACTATAGTAATCTCAAGCCACATGAAAAATTAAAGACTTGTAGTTATACTAGAGATTAAAGGTACTATAGTATTTTACATAATTATCATTTCTCATTTGTGACCTGGACAGTCTGTGACCTTCCTGTAGCTCTCTTTTTGTGATGTATACCATATATATCATGTACATGAAAGATTGAAAAGGCCATCATACTCATAGTGAGGTCAAGCCAAAGGGAGGTGAACATTATACATTCTCTAAACGCCATTTCACCCCCACTCCCAGTTTATGTGTTCTTTAAAGGCCAGCTTAATTCAGACATTTCAGCTGCTATTTTAAGCACCTCTTCAGATCTGGGGATGGACAGACAATGATGAAGATACATTGTAAAAGGTCTAGGTACTTAAGGGCGTACGTCAGTTAAGTACCACTGATTCTGCCACACCGATCAGCCAGAACACATTTCTATATTTGGAGGGTTCCATGTTGTGAGTCGTGATGATGTCACATCCCTGACAGACATGAAGGCATTCAGAGCTATATTTGTTCAGGGAGGAAGCTGTAAGATACCAGCTAATCTTGATGACAGTGTACCATAAACTGTTTGTCTCAGTCTATAGATACTTTGGAAGTGAGACCCTTTGTCAACTTACATGAAAGGTAGTACATTATACCAGGTTTTAGGTCTTTAGCACAGAGCACACAAGAACAGGTTATTCTTGATCAAAGCTGCCACACATTCATCAGGACTCCAGGTCAAGGGCCATTGGGGTTACTGACCGTTGATCGATGGTGTGAAATTCAGGTGTATTGATCAGCAATACATAGAACGCTAATGGACCTGTTCTTGAATATGTTCCATTTCATAGATACAGTAGTCTTTAGGTATATATTATTAAGTAAACAATACAAGTACACTGTAAGTCCAAAACGAAGCCAAAATGTTACTGGTTTAAGCAGATGTGGATAAACAGAAAGAAACCAAAAGTGTTTAGCCAACCAGAAACCTTCCACATTATTTACCAATGCAGTTTTAGTCCTTGGATTGTTGGAATGTGTAGGGCAAGAGCAGAGCTATTTATGGAATGCCTGTTCTATAGCCAGCAGGCACACTTACAAATTGTACATGTACTTTCCCATGCCAAATTTCAGGATCTTTGTTTTCAAAACATAATTTCCAATAATTGTTGGAGTTGAACTGTATATTATTGCCACAAGGCAAAGTCTCAAGCTTTATAGTATTTTGAAATGTGGCTTCTATAGTGGCTAGTCACTTACATTGGTACACATGTAGCCCCAAGGCCATTGAAAAATTATAGAATTACATGTATGTAACCATTCATGTAGCAGTAATAGGGAAGCAGTCATGAAGCAGACTGACACATGTTAGGAAGTTTGAGGATGTCATAACCGTATTTGTATATTATGATGATAATAATGATATCATCAACTTTTTGATAAGATTATAAGAATAATATAAGAAATCCTATTTTCAGGTGTGAATGGGTGCCTTACGTTGGTTGGGAAGTAAAAAAGGTGTATTATGGCAGACAGAGGGATAGGATGGGCTCTGCCTACCAATGCCATGCCCAAGGCACAAAGTATTAACATTGCACTGCTCCTATTATTAGGCACTGGAGCCTTTGACGTCTACCTACATGTACATGTATTGTCAGATGCTACACTATACGAATTTTAAGTCCTCGGCTTGGGATTATTGATTATGATTTGTTTGGTAGGAAACATGCCCTAAAGAGTGGAAATCTGATAAGTCATCATGTAACAAAAGGTTTTATTATCAGAACGTGTTGCTATCAGTCCCACTTATCAATGATATTGATTAACAGACGTGTAGAGTCCCTAAGTTTTGTATGACTTAACCATGTGGCAAGATTTCAGTTTGTACTATACGGTACATACATTACATATCTAAATGTTGATGTGATAACAAAATGCTAAAACTAAAAGTGAAAGTATAATGGTAACTGAGGTTTAATTTTGTTTAACCCCACAGGGAGCCAACAGTCGTCGCTCGTCAATAGGAGGCTCATCGGCAGAGGGTTTGGTGGGGCTGCGAAACTTGGGCAACACCGTAAGTACTCAGTCTCAATCACAGTACAGCTGTTAAGGGTGGATAGAGTTCTTACACACCTGCATAAACGAGAAAGCCTTTCACAGTATCATAGGGGGCAGTCAATGTGGACAAGTGCTTGTAATGCCATCAGACGTACTTAATTTGTACAGGAGAATTTTTACAAAGAAAGGCTGTCAAATAATGTTTTGCCAAATGATTATTGATTGGATATGTATGTTTAAAAGTTGTACTTTTGGAAAAGCACTGAATACTGCATCCTTATTTTCCATCTCTATGATATGTGTATACAAAATTTAATGTGTATGACTCCATTCTAAAGATGATGGTTCCATCACCATTTTGTCTTGTTGCAGTGCTTCATGAACTCCATCCTGCAGTGTCTAAGCCACACCAAGCAGCTGGCTGATTACTGCATGAACGACAGCTACATCTTTGACCTCAAGGACTCCAACAGCAGTATGAAAGGAGCCCTCATGAAAGGTGTGTGTTACTGCCTGCAATATATCTCTTTGCCAATCTGACTATCGCTCACCCAGATCAATACTCAAAAGTAGGACAGTGATGGGCGGTTGCTTCAGCCATAAAATGAATCCACCTGCGTCACTGTGATTATATGAATATTCAGACACGTGGACATCCAATATATTCTTCTGATGCCTCAGCTGTGCTAAATCCATTTCCATGTGAGTATCCCAAAATGTAGGTAAGTAGGTTGTATAAATTACATTTGTAGCAACCTTACACACATAGAAGGCCCTGTATGAATAATGACAGGAAAATTCTGGGAGATAAATTACTCTTAGGACCTTGAATAGGTACCTTGTTGTGTATTGGATGGCTTGTTAATGCAAAAGCAAATCACTGGAAGTACATGTACATGTAACAAAGTGACACTAGAAAATGCCAGACCTGCATTTGAATGTGTAATTTTTGGTAACCTTAAAAAACGAAGTTCAGGGAAAGGACAAAGTAGAATTGTCTCTCATGCGAGAAATGTCACACTCAACAGTATTGCTTTGTAGAATTAAGTGAACCATGCCCTACATATAACTTTGAGCTTGAAGTTGAACCACTTCAACCAAATATTGACACTTTGATTATCCACAACATAACCACAAACTGACCTGTTTCTAAATGAACAAGCTGTGACATGTGCAGGTACTCTCGGCTCTCTATTAAACGTACCGGTACGTTTATTTTTTTTCGCCTCAAAATCCACCCGGTACATTCTTATTTTAGACGGTACGTTTATTTCTTTTTTCAAAATCGGAAAAGTTCCGGGAAAATTCATTCCATTGTCGGCACAAATTCCTGTGAATTGTCGATGAATTGTCGATCTCGCCATGACGCCACAAAGAAAACGTTGTCATTAGTAGAAAATCTGACACCCCGCTGGCGTTTCACAACAAAATTTTCAGATAAACAACTCCGACTATCTTTGTTTACATCGTGAAAGCTCCGATACAAAAACTCCCGCCGGCCGCCGCGAAGAAACCGCATGGTTGCGGTTTGACGCTAGTTTTCGGCAGCTCGGCGGAAAAATAAACCATCCCCAGAAGAAATGTTACGCATGAAAATGACAGCTACAACTTGTTTTCCTCGTTGTATGAGTTTTTGAGGCCGTAAAATGTTTAAAATGGTTGAAATTTGCTCGAAAAAACGGCTCGAAAAGCCACGGCGAGAAAGACAAAATGGCCGACCTGCTTTTTACAATAACAGTGGTCAAAGGTCAAGATAGCATCCAAATGTATAAGACATGTACTAAGTACATATTACAGTGCTAAAACGATACTTTAAACGCATGAAAAATATTTTTTCGGCTACAACTGAAATAAAAATTCACTTATATTTTAATAAGAATAATTTTCAAACATTACTGAGAAATTTTCCGAATTTATTGGTTTCTTGTGTAATATTGTTGTTTCTATGTATGTGCGGTTGGATGCTGTGATTGTAAAGATCCTTTACATTGGGAGAATCAGATGAGATATTAGAGATTATCACGCTTAGTACCCGAGTGTCTCTCAAAAATTGTTTTTGAGTGGAGTTTATAGACATGATCACATTTTTATTTGTTCAGCTGTGTCAATATGTGATTTGTTTGGGAAATAGGATTTGGTTTAGTTTTTAATATATTAATGTCAGTAAGTACATCTTTGGAATAACTTGCTCCAAGTTCCAGGTAGTAAATACATGTACATTTTGTATCATGTATTTTTCACTTGTTGAACTTGTGGAAGCACCGTTGGCCCCCGGTTAGGGGTCATCCGGGGAACCTATGCCCAATTTTTTCAAAATTAAGGGTGCTAATAGAACTTTTTTTTTTAAATCTTGAACCTTTCTCCTGCCTTATACATCTGCAATTGTACAGAAAATGTAGAACTGAAGTTGCAGGAAATGACCTCCATTTGTGTTTGGAAAAGACAAAATGCAATAGCTTCCCCCCATGGAGGGGGGGTTTCCAGACCACCCTCCTCCACCCTGTTCTGAATTTCTGGGGAGATCCCTGGATATTTATAAAGTTTTGAAGATTTGTTGGGGGAATCATATTCAAGGGGGTATGTTTATTCAGGACCTGTCAATAATTGCAAGTGACAAGGCCATACAGACGCACACATATATATATACACCATGAGAACACATTTTTGGAGCATAGACGTTGCTTACATGTCAATTTTTAAATTTTCCGGGGGGTACTTTTATTCCAGGGGGTACTTTTATTAGATTTTGAAGATTTGTCCGGGGGGTACTTCTATTCCAGGGGGTACTTTTATTCGAGAGTTGAGAGTAAGTGATTCTATCCTGTGACTAAAAACACATGCTTGCACCCAGTTGTTTGGCTATGACTTTTCCCTAAGCATGTAATTCTTCCTGAAAAAATCAATAAATGGACACACATACTGCACCTCCCATGGAACAAATACCTGCCATGGGGCCAGTGTGACAAGAGCTCTCGGGCAACATTCAGGGCTCTCTACATCCCCTAGTGAGGCATTCAGATGTGTTGAACTAGCAGGGAAGGCTGTTTTCAAAAGAAGGGTTGAGCCTGTGTTTTTGGCATCAAGCTGTTCATACCATTGTGCTTTTGTTTGTACAGTCCAGTTGTACACTACTTCAGAGAAAACTGAGCAGCTACATATCAGACGAGGCACGATATAACGCGGAATGACCTTCCACAGCCCCATAAGATCCTTACTTATTAGTAGCCATTAAGGCAAAGTCCCGTACCATGAAATGCCAAGACGATTACTGTATGTGCCCCCACTACCTGCATCTATAGTCCCCACCCATCAGGTTCTGCATGGTTGAGTAGCTATTGGCTTCTCTGTAATCAGTGCTGAACTAATATGCCTAGTGGTTTGAGCACAGTAACTGTACATGGGATAATACCCTACTGGATCAAAATAGCCAAAAGGAATTTGAAATGCCTCTTTGATACATGTACGTGTACCTAGCTGCTTTGGCAGTGAGGGACAGATTTCAATAGTTTTTTTACCATACTTTTTACCATATTTTTTAATCATGTATTAGTCATATATACATGTACATACTTTCCTTATACTTATCGTTAACTGTAAGTTCATACATATCAACATAATCTCATTTTTATTCAAAGATGATTGTGAATATTCCTTGAAGTCTAAACTATACTAACTGATCTGCTGGTCAGGACAGTTTAAGTTCATCAGGTCATTATAAGCCAACCATGTGTATAGCCCAGAAGTGCATGTAACCTCATCTCAGTGGTTGCATCTCAGGAACATGTCTTTGCTTCTATCATTTGATGCTTGAACTTTTTCAGTCTATTTAAAACTGCTATCAGGTAAGTTACACACCAGTACATGTACATCCATGGCTGCAAGGACTATATTTATGATATTATCTTTCTTAAATGCATCAGAAGCATCAGTGCCAACAGTCAATTTTCTAGGTGAATTATTATTCATGATCACGTTACTGTCTTGTCATTGAAGACTGCAGCAATATTGTAGTCTGGTCTCATTCCACAGTGATAGGAATGCAATGTACAAGGCTTTAAAACTCACAAATTCATGCATACATACATGCATGTATATACATAAGGTATGTGTCTATCCTGTTATACCCTACAAATGTAGATTTGTTTCCACTCCACCCACAGCATTTGCCAACCTCATCAAGCAGATGTGGAAGGGATCCAGTGATGCAGTCAGCCCTTCTGCATTCAAAGCCCAGATCCAGAAGTTTGCACCTCGTTTTGTTGGATACAAGTGAGTAGTTGTGAATGAAGCTGTCAATGTGTGATTTGGAAAAGCATCTTTACTGCAGTATGATAATGTAAGTGCACTAACCCTGCCACCCTTTAGCCAAATGACAGTCATTTCATGAGCATTTTTTAATCTTGTACAATGTTCCAATACCCCCTTAAATTAGCAGAATTTTTTCTGGTGTCAGAAAGAAAAGAGTAATAATTTGGCAAAGTTCAAGACTTACATTGCAGAAAACATTTCTGAAAGGATTTTGAACCTGCAAGTGTTCCACATTTCTGTACCAGTCTTTGTAGCATTTACTGGTACTGCTACAGTAGATTACATGGATGGCCTGACCCTCATACTTCAATTACTATACATGTGTATAGTATATTCTGTTGGAAAGTACTGCATCATGCAGACCTTTGCTAGTCTGATTTGTGACCTCCAACCCTGCCCCTCCTCCCTGCCCACAGCCAACAAGACAGCCAAGAGTTTCTGCGATTCCTGCTGGAAGGTCTTCATGACGACATCAACAAGGTGCAGGTCAAACCAAAACCCAGCTACAGCGACGATGAAGAGATAGAGAAACTCAGGTAAAGGCTTGGAACTTTCTTTGATGTACCAAGTACAGCTGTGTCATTCTGACAGTCCCACTGTTCTTGAGTAAGTGTAAAAATAGAATTTCACCCTGCACACACAGTCTTAATAATCTTCCTGGAAATATGTTCAGCCAAAGAAATACCAGTAGAAGCAGACCTACTTGTTATTATTACGTAATTGAAAAGATAAGCATATGTACCAGTTCTACATGTAATACTATAATAAACTGCTCTTCATAAGCGTCTGTCAGAGAGCGATTACTGAGCTTGTTTACAGGTACATGTAAGTACTATAATAAAGGTGCTCCCTGTTACTTGACGTGAATAATTTACATGCCAAGGGATAGCTTTTTGAGCCGATAAGCAGCTATTTGTCACTTGCAATGTCTGGGAGACAGTAGGATTAAAGATGTGAGCCATGGTTGACAGAGTTGTCTGGGTTTCCACACGCAAACCTTCATCTTTTACCATTTTCACTTAGTAAGTTCACTTAGCAAGTGAAAATATATACATATTATTATATATAGAAATACACAATGCAAAATAGCTGTCTGCGATAACTGATTCTGGCACAATTTATTCAGCTGCAGCATATTATGAACTACAGAAAATATGATATCATATTTTTTCAGTCATTTATGAGATACTGTATGTCTGTCATGACTAATATTATGCTGGAAACCTATTGCCTTGGTGGATCCATTAGGACAGCTTCTATATTGATGCTAATACAGGACCTCAGATGCACTTATGTTGAGTTGATGTCAAACAAGGTCAAATTCACGACTGCACCTATCTATATACAGCACAGGAGTGCTTACAGCCTGCAGGATGTCATAGTGCTTACATACCCTGGATTCTCCTCTGTTCATGGTCTGCCAGCACAGACCACTGTGCTTGGCTTGGCTACACTACATGTACATACACTGTAACTGTCAGTCCCAAGATCTGTTATTACATATTAGATACATATGATTTATGTGTCCAAACCCTGCTCCAGATTCGCCTACATGTACATTTACATGTATTCTTGCAATGTGTCTGTACTTGGAAGTCACTTAAAAACAGCTAGGGAAGAGTACTGAAAAGGCAGCCCTTTCTGTGGGCATTTTACTTCCTA
>NW_017803932.1:36262-93845 GCF_001625305.1 Branchiostoma belcheri | reverse complement strand
ACCTTCATCTTTTACCATTTTCACTTAGTAAGTTCACTTAGCAAGTGAAAATATATACATATTATTATATATAGAAATACACAATGCAAAATAGCTGTCTGCGATAACTGATTCTGGCACAATTTATTCAGCTCAACTGCAAAATTCTACATGATACTGATAGTTGAATTGATACTTAAATCCCTCCCTTTTTCCCTGCAGCATATTATGAACTACAGAAAATATGATATCATATTTTTTCAGTCATTTATGAGATACTGTATGTCTGTCATGACTAATATTATGCTGGAAACCTATTGCCTTGGTGGATCCATTAGGACAGCTTCTATATTGATGCTAATACAGGACCTCAGATGCACTTATGTTGAGTCGATGTCAAACAAGGTCAAATTCACGACTGCACCTATCTATATACAGCACAGGAGTGCTTACAACCTGCAGGATGTCATAGTGCTTACATACCCAGGATTCTCCTCTGTTCATGGTCTGCCAGACCACTGTGCTTGGCTTGGCTACACTACACCCCCATGAAACTCCTTCCTCTTCGCCCCCGCCGTTCTGCTTCGCCCCGCCCGTTCTGCTTCGCCCCGCAAAAAATCTGCTTCGCCCCGTCGTTCCTCTACGCCCCCGGCGCAATTCTGCTTTGCCCCCGTCCTTCTGCTTAGCCCCCAATGGCAGCACAGCTCACAGTCGACACGAAAATCGTCTGCAAAATAACAATAAAGGCTGTGCCGCCAAATTATGTAGCCATGCTCCGGCAAACATTCTGGACCACCTTTCTGCCAAGTGGCGTTGCACAAATCCTTCCCATTCAAAAGTTTCCCCTGCCTCACGGCCGTCAGTGGTCTCGTCTAGTTTTTACACAGCATTCTAAATCCATGTCACCTCACACAGCAAGGTATTGCCTTATAAATTCTACTTAGTATTTGCAGCACAATTTTTAACTTAACGCTATTACTGATAGCTGTCATTTTTTCACTATTGTCTACTTGTATCAAAAGGAACACGATTAGTTACTGTTCAAGTGGCTGATACAAAATCCCGCCATTATCCAAGTTGGCTTTAATTAGTACCCACCTTCCATGGCGATCAGCCTAGCGTCTGTCCAGCCGTGAGTGAAATTTCCCGCCAGTACTTATAAACGTAAGAACCACTGACGGGCCGTGAGGCAGGGGTAAACTTTTGAATGGGAAGGATTTGTGCAGCGCCACTTGGCAGAAAGGTGGTCCAGAATGTTTGCCGGAGCATGGGCTACATTAAATTTGGCGGCACAGCCTTTATTGTTATTTTGTAGACGTATTTTCGTGTCGACTGTGAGCTGTGCCGCCATTGGGGGCTAAGCAGAAGGACGGGGGCAAAGCAGAATTGCGCCGGGGGCGTAGAGGAACGACGGGGGCGAAGCAGATTTTTTGCGGGGGCGAAGCAGAACGGGGCGGGGGCGAAGCAGAACGGCGGGGGCGAAGAGGAAGGAGTTTCATGGGGGTGCACTACATGTACATACACTTTAACTGTCAGTCCCAAGATCTGTTATTACATATTAGACACATATGATTTATGTGTCCAAACCCTGCTCCAGATTCGCCTACATGTACATTTACATGTATTCTTGCAATGTGTCTGTACTTGGAAGTCACTTAAAAACAGGGAAGAGTACTGAAAAGGCAGCCCTTTCTGTGGGCATTTTACTTCCTATGTTTACTCCCCGTCTGTTTTCCTATCAGTGACACATCACCTCTAGACTAAGTGGTTTTACTGTTGCATCAATATCTTGCCAGCTTCTTAGCCCTGAAAGCTACATGTACATGTCCAGTGACTCGTCAACTGTTGTGTGTAGAAATGAATTATACACGAGTGATTCCTGATACCCATCACAGGCTATCGATTGAAAACAGCACCCCCATAAACTCAGCAAAATGTGGCAATCCGAACATGGACTTTTTTGTACTAGTCTCATATCGGTGCTAGACAGGCATGTTAATGCTACACAAATGTGCCAGCCTAATCACTGCAATGGATAGAATAACCTAGGGCACAACTTGTGCTCTCTGGACTAGATGGACCCAGTGAAGTAGATACTGAGTTTTAAGTGTGGGAAATAAAGATCTGATATCCATGTTTTATTTTTGTGTACCTGTAGTGATGAACAGAAGGCTCGGCATGCCTGGAACAAGTACTTACTCAGGGACAACAGCCAAATCACAGGTACATAACCTTTTATTTATGGCATCAGTTTGGTAGTGGTAGTATGTAACACTATTATATGACTTTTTTTAACATTAACCACTTCAGTGCCTTTTGTACATACTTACATGTAGTGCATCTTTTTTAAATTCCTGTTTCAGACCTGTTCGTAGGCCAGCTGAAGAGTGTACTACAGTGCACACACTGCCAGCATTGTTCTGTTACCTTTGACCCCTTCTGGGATTTGTCGCTGCCAATACCCAAGGTGAGCAAAGTGTTTTATCAATAGAAAGTCTGACAACTCATTACATTTAGAGAATTTATCTGCATTTGCTTGTTGATGGGTACTTTTACCTAATAGTATGTACAGTAACTGAAGATTGCTAAGTTAAACAGTATTTTCAACTGCACAGTACAACCATGTACATGCAGGATGCACTAGTTGTAGAAGTGTACACACTGAGATACAAAAAGTTTCAGTGCTCATGTAGACGTGATGAAGCTATTTCTCTGGATTTTACCGCTATGATTCTTTTATTGCAGAAGTCCAGTGTTGATGTACGAGATTGTCTAAGGGACTTTGTGGAAGAGGAGGTCCTGGATGGCGATGAGAAACCTGTGAGTATAGGTTGTTGGCTACTAAACTTGACAGAAAGCAAATTTAGTTATTTTATAGCAATAGTGCTGCTTATATCCATTCTTTACAAACTTATTGTTCATGGTAAAGTCTTTTGGTTTACCAATCTCAAAAGCAGTTGAAAAAAAAGATGTTACAAATCTACATTAATCTCTGGAGTGAATGTTGAAATATGTTTGCAAAAGCACCTCGTAGACCTTACTTTACTGCAATCCTTTGAACTGAGCCCTTGCCACCCAACAGACTTGTTCCAGGTGCAAGGCCCGTCGGAAGTGCACCAAGCGCTTCTTCCTGCAGAGGCTGCCCAAGATCCTGGTGCTGCACCTGAAGCGTTTCTCTGGCATGAGGTACCGCCAGAAACTGTCCACAACCGTCAACTTCCCCCAGGCCAAGCTCAACCTGCAGGAGTTCACCTGTCCTGAGAGCAGAGGTAAGGACTGATGTGTATTGTTTATTTATTTTACCACAGGCCTGTGGCTCATATCCATTAAAAAACATGTAAAATACTTAGAAGTGCGCTAAAGAAAACTACCTAGTAGTAGACATGTATATCATGCCTATATACTAGCATGGCATAATGCTACCAGAAATTGCTGTGATAGAAAGTGTCAAGTAAATTGATAAATTAAATGACACCGTCAGAACCATATTTTCCCATACTTTATTTTAACTGTTGAGACAAATAGTGGAAGCCATAACTTTTCCCCATTTTGTACCACATAGGAAGTGCCCCAGCCACCTATGACCTGTATGCAGTCTCCAACCACTCAGGAACAACGTTTGGTGGCCACTACACAGCGTACTGCAAGTACCCCACATCAAGCGACTGGCACTGCTTCAACGACTCAAGGTCGGTCCCTTCTTATGCCTCAAATCTTGCCTCTGGTATATTTGCTCCAGATACATTATGTAGTTTTCTGATGCATACTGTAAATCTGGAAATATTTGCACTGGTTTTATTTTTGTGTTTTTTGCAGGGACCATTTTACTGCAAAATCATGATAATGTGAATATGCATTTTAATTGTGTTACTATACTTTGTTTCAACTGTGAATTTAAAACAGTGAAAATCTCTTTAAGAAACACAAAAATAAGATGAATGAACTTACAGTTATTACAGAATACCCTTCATCAGATGTGTAAGGTCTATTGACCACACAGTCGTAATGTTGATTCTTTATCTGTTTTCAGGGTGAGTTCCATCTCGTCCAGCAGTGTGATATCATCAGAGGCATATGTCCTGTTCTATGAGCTACGAGACAAGTCCCGCTTGTAGTCTCTCAAAATATGACACCCTCAATCTTTTCGGTTCTATTCTATTTACTGTCTTCCACCGAGATAATTGTTTATAAAAATAACTAACATTAAGAGTCGCTATTTTGTGGCAAGACATTTTCTGGCCTCGTAACAATGTGAAAGAAGTAAAGGTATATCCTTCAGAATGTGTCAAAGCAAGAAAGGTAGAAACACAGTTTCTATTGTTGTGTAAAGCAACTACCCCTCAAAGAACAGTTCAAACTATAGTGGTGCTGCTGTAAAGTAGGATAAACAGCTCATCTTCAACAATATTTAGTATATACCGGTAAGCAGGTTATATTCAGCTGCATCAATTCTGCTATAATGATTGTTATAGGGTTGTTTGTATGTATATACTACTAGATATATTAGATAATACATGTAACAAACAGCAAATGTGTAATATAAGATCTGATATAGATAATATACATTACATGTATGTATGTTCATGTAAATGTAATCCACTAGATGACCACTACATGTGAATTTGATATATTATCAAAGCCAAATGTCTAAATAAAAATACAATTTAGCACCATTTCACTTGAAATGAGAAGCTAGCTGCCATGGAATTATGCAGTTTCAGACCCCATAATTCACATATCCCCTTATGATGTATTTCATTTATGTACATATCACATTTTGCAGACTTGGAGCAGGGGCCCAATATCCTGTGTGTTTTTAATTTTACATGCTGTATGTTGATTTTGCAATAGTGTTTGAACATCTATATCATGTCACTGTTTGGTGTGTTGTCATATTGTGCATGTTAGGATCTTTAATGAATATGTGATTGGAATACTGATAATATCTTACCCCACTCG
The DNA here is from genome assembly GCF_001625305.1 of Branchiostoma belcheri. Lineage (NCBI taxonomy): Eukaryota > Metazoa > Chordata > Leptocardii > Amphioxiformes > Branchiostomatidae > Branchiostoma > Branchiostoma belcheri. The sequence goes on along the minus strand of NW_017803932.1, from coordinate 88,907 downwards.
GGGTTGTTTGTGCCTGGTGTGGATGGGTTGAGGATTTTTAGCACATATAATCTATACTTTTGATGTTATTTATCGTATACTGTACAAATAAACAGGACCCCTCATTCGAAATTCTGGAACCAGCCAAGGAACAGTAAGATGATGCCAAGCAAACTGAATATTTGTCTTTAATGGCAGCCAATAGCACATTTCTGAATCAATGGCAAATAAGCCAAAAGATGTGTATTATGGCAATATTTTCTATCTTGCACAATTCCACTTCTTGTTGCCCTCTATGATGGCATCATCTCACAGACTTGGTGTTTCATGTCAGAGGTTGCAAAGCAGGATGTTTACAGAAATATCTATTGCAGTCACAGACACCAGATAGCGGAAAGTGGCTTTTTAAAAGCTACTTTGACCTACAGTATGGGCCATACATTTCAATGACTGTTGAGGAAGGCTATATTTGTATAGCCAGGAGAACAACCTGTAGTTAAAGCAGTGTAGGAAAATGTGAACTCTGTCAGATGCAAGAGAAGTGGTTGGTGATACGTACATGTATACTGGTGGTAAGAGAAATACACACTAATGGGTCCTTGGTACAAAAGGGATTGAGGTCTTGAATAAAGAGATCGAAACTCAGACCAAGAGTATTCATCATTTTGATCTTTATATCTGTCTTCAAGTTATTTAAATATTTCTCCTTTATTTCAAAAACTTAGGGATAGAAGGAACAGGTTGCATCTACAATGTACTGTTCCAGGGTTGATAAAAAATTTGCTGTTTAGTTGGTGTAGTAGTGTATAAGGAGTCATGTAATTGGGTCTGACATTGCATGATCTGAGGTTGTCTCGGGTCATGTATCCCTTCTGAATCAACTTAGCAGGAAATGAAGGGTAAAAACTTAATGATACTTCGTTCTCTGTGTATCCTTTGAAATATATACTCCAAGAACTATATATTGGACTTCAAAGATAATTTCAGCAGAGAACACCTGGCTACAGAAGATGTAAAACCAAGGTCTGTACCTGAGGCTAATGAAGATTACTTCAGCTTAGAAGTGCATCCTTTACCTGGCCCAAACGTAGGGCCGCTAAATGGCAACAATTAGGAGGAAAACCTGCATCTTGAAGCAGCAAAAAGTAACATAAATGACTAGATGTCCTCACTGACTGACCCTTTAGGGGATGTGTTGCATACCTTCTAGTCTCTACAATTCGAACACCAATTCTTACCTGCTAGGTAATGTTGAATGTTGTTCTATCACTGGGAACTGTTTCTTGTAGGCAGACATCTTTTGTTCAGATCTCATCCAAATGCTGTTCAGTGCACTCTTCCATGACAACAGTCATCAACAGTATCAACATGTCAGACCAATAGTACATGACCTACAGCCCAAAGATCTGCCAATCTAGCTATAGAAAAAAGACAGACCAAGTCTGTTAAACAGAAAACAATCTAGGCATGACATAAGAATTCATACGGGTTTATTAGGAATTTACTTCAACCAACCAAATATATACAGATATTTGACATCCAATACACCATCCACAAAAATAATAAATATCTGAATGACGCTGAAAGAGGTACCGAGACAGAAACAAAACTGGATTTTATAACATCACCAAAGTCACCACGACAAGAATACAATGTATGCCATACAGATTCTTTTGCAAATAACTTCACATTTCTATGGGCAAAAAAAGCACCTTTTCCCAACAAATCATGTCATGACCTACAACATGTACAGGCTAAAAATATCAATCATCACATCTTCAATCTTATGATATGGACATAAAACAAGCACTCTGCTTTGTTTTGTCATTGCTGTTTCAACTTTAAAAGCTGTACCTCACGGACGGATTACTAGTACGTAATATATATAATACGATGAATTACAAAAATACATACTACTCAGTTATCATTAGATCAATTCTAAAACAAACACCCTTTAAATAATCAAATTAAAGATTTCACTTATATTAACATCTCAGGTAAATATAACATTATTACTAGCCATTTAAATGACTCTGTACACTGTATGTCAACAGTTGTTTTCGTATCAAATAATGTCATTTGTCACTGCAGAGGGTGGATTAAGGCACTGTGCAGGAAGTGAAATCAGTAAGCAATCACTGGACACTCCCTTTGAATAACACTGCTGTGGTCTGTGTCCACCAATATGGCGGATAAGCTACATTCTGATGGAAAAGACACAGTTAAAGGGAACATATGAAACAGGAGAGACAGACATGTAGTATCACCATGCAAAATACATGTATACACACATCTCTGCAGCACAACAATTCATAGATCAGTACTGAAGACAAAATTTTCATCATTTTTGTAACATCTATGTCACATACTGGTAATAAGCATCCTAACAGACCAGTGGGAGATCCACTTAAATTTACTGTATACTACTATTCGTGTCTGTCTGTAGTCACTCTGTATCACATATTTTGGGACCACATTTTGAATCTAATACCAACAAATCTCAGTAAAAACTTGGCCAATATTTTGTCATGTGTGTATACATTTAAAATTGGAAGCATGCTCAGAGCAAATTTTCATTTGATAATACTGATTTCAAAGAGTTTTCATATCACAAGTCATTAATGGATGACAAGAATGTCAAATAATCAACCAACATCTCCACATGAAGTCAAAATTGGCTTAACATTTGAAAAACTGCTTTGACTAGAGCCAAATCCCCTTTGTTTTTGTCATTTTAGTCATAAATTGTGGTAGTTTCCGAATGACTCAGAATTGCATAGTTCTTGAATACTGCTTACCATCACATGTGAATCTTACAATCTTACAGAATCAAGTTTTGCAGCAATATTTATATAAGTTAGCTCCTCTTAATGGCACAAAAGTACTAAATGTTTCCCATGAGCTGGAAATCAAAAACTTTTATCTACATTACAAAATGTATATTATGCACATTCAGAAAACTGCTACATTTCATAGAAGACTTGCAAGCAACATCATTATCCAGCTGATATGTAGGTAGTCATACCTGTGACCTAGCTTACTATGCATGGTACATTGTTCACATTGTCTAACCAACTCCTCCATACAGATGTAACTAGTCTTCCTCCTGCCTCCTAAGGATGAAGGGGTGCTTGAGCAGCTGAGAGGCTGACGGCCGCTGGTCTGGGTTTCTGGTCAGGCAGGCACGGACAAAGTCATGGGCAGGAGGGGAGGCTGTGTCAGGCAACTCCGGCACCTACACAAACACAAACACAAACATATAGATAAATCTGTTGTCTACAGCAAGAGTTCACCAACAGACAACATTGTAACTGCTCTTCTACTTGAATCCAGTCTTACAGAAATGACTTATACATGCTGCACAGACAGCTGAGAGTAGAGAAGAGCAGGAACATACCTCCTTGCCACTGCCGATGTGGAAGATGGCAGCCATGGGAGCCATGTCAGCCCAGGGCGGCTTCCCAGTCAGCATCTCAAACACTGTACAGCCCACACTCCACATGTCAGACTTCACACCGTACCCAGACTCTGATACCACCTCAGGAGCCATCCAGTATGGGGTGCCTATCAATCCATAATTCAGAGATAGATATTAGATTAATTTTAAACAAAGCCTGATGATAGTCTTAAAGTCAAGAACACAAGACGAACAAGAACATACAGGAACCACAAGTTGTCCGACTGACCTCGCATGGACTTCAGTACTTGGCTGTTGGAGACACTGAGCCGTTCACACACCCGCCTGGCACAGCCAAAGTCTATCAGCTTGATGACTCCATTAGGCATCAGCATGATGTTGTTCCCCTTCAGATCCCTGTAGACAGCAGAGGTGCACCAAGAAAAACATGGTGAGAAATAAGTCTATACAGCAGAAAGATACTGCATGAAGAAGGTACTATCACCCATCACTCAACCACAACGGGGGCTGACATCATCTACCAGATCACACTTCAGAGAAGCCTTGTGACAAGTCTCACAGGGTCAGTCTACTGAAGAAGATCAGAGTGACTGGTCGAAAGCTCTACATGAGAACAATCCTTTGTTTTGGAACAAATGTAAAATTTAACTTTAAAGGCATCCTATGCAATTTCAGGGCAGCAAAACTGGAAATATTCTGAATAAGGCAATCTGTATGATATTGACACATACTGTCACACATTAGCACATTTGAATCGGTATTTCATGCTTTAAGCATTCAAAACTGCAGTAACAAGCTCCAAGATTATTGCTTTTATTTTCTGGGTGATACCCTAAATATCAATCCAGGTCCTTCCAGTAACTGTTTTGTACAATGTCAAATATATTCTGGACACATGTGCATTGTCTCTAATCACATTCAAACTGACAATGTTGTCCCTGTCCTTGGTGCTGAATCATATCTACATGGACCTGCTTTTAAAAAATAACTACCAACACTGATGAACTTTGATACATGACTTGTCTAGTTGTTTACGTCAAACCATTGTGCTGCCCTGTTGGTGGGACAGTTCCTGACCTGTGGATGATGTTGTTGTTGTGCAGGTACTCCACACCTATGAGGATCTGCCGGGTGTACCTGCTGACCACGCCCTCCTCCAGCACACCAAAGCGGGCCAGCAGGGAGGCCAGGGTTCCTCCAGGGATGAACTGCATGAAGATGTTCACCACGTTACCTTCCAGACTCGTACCCAGAAACCTGGAGGAGAGGTACATGTTCAAGCTGTTAATTTTTACTTCACCATAGTTATACTAGTCAAAAATGTACAATCAAAACAACTGTTATAAAAAAAAAACATATTCTGGTTCAGATAAATGACTTTCTTCTTTAAATTCAAATACAATCTAGCATAGATGTCTACAGGACTATACAAAAATGAGTGATGCATGACTTTGTTCATGCTGTTGTCTCTAGTTCACCATTGTGACAGTACATTCAAATCAACTGTATAACTGAGACATTATGCTGCTGTAAAACAGTTTCATATTATGTCTCAGATAAATTTCCACTTTGAAATTCTTTTTTAAACTCACTTTTCCAGGGCAGCCATACATAGATGTCCACAGGACTATACCTCACAAATGGTAAAATTTACATTGTATTCTGTCCCCACCTGACAATGTTCCTGTGTCGGAGTGTCTGTAGCAGGTCCACCTCATCCCTGAGCCTCTGGTACTCCTGTTCTGCCTTCTCCCAGTGAGCTGTGTTCAACTCCACCTGCTTCACAGCTATCAACTCCCCACGACTGGTCAGCCCACAACACACCTACACAGAGGTGCGCAATACATCAGAATATTATCAACTGGTCCTACAATTACATACATGTACAACCGTAACCTTTTTTAAGATGACATACTCTGTCCTTGTTTTCTCTGTTACCCCCAATCATGCATGTACATTTACATTGTATGTCACTTCGGAAAATATATTTTCAATGACGATGACATACTGTGAAGGAATTGACTTTGTGGTGGTTTAGTTTGCAGTATGAGGGAAAAGGAGGCTTTCAATGTGTTGTACTACAGAATTGTAATATAATAAAAATGATATTTTACTACAGAACAATACAAGTACAAAACACCTAATTCACAATGTCATGATTTCGAATCAAGACCACACAGCAACAAAGGCGAAAATAAAACCACCATTTTTTGTACTGTAACAGTACATTCAACACAAGACTAGAGAAATTTTCTTCATCATAATGAAAGTGATTTTGATGATTTCTTACCTTGCCATAAGCACCCTTGCCTAGCAGGTTTCCCTTCTTCCACTGAATGACCTGCTCCTCCTCCTGTGACCCCAGCCCCTCGGTGCTGTAGGTGGCCACACTGCCGCTGCGACCACTGCTGCGACTGGCACAGCTCCGCAGGATACTGGTGTGAGGCTGCAACACCAAAACTTATATTGTTATCTTTGGCAACATGGAGTTTTTTACTCTGTTACTCTGTTCAAATAGACGTATCTGCATTGCCTGCAAGATCGAGTTTCTTTGCAATGGAATCTGGTCAGTTACTGTTACACGTTACATTATTTTTACAATCAATACAATTACACTGAATTACAGGCACTGAATATGATGACATTACAAAATGCAGGACGGCTCAGCCTTTCTATCCAACAATTTACAGTGCAGTGTCACACACTGTCACAGTGGTTATTCCAGCAACATTTTCTGATGCAGCCTATACTAGTATGTGATAAGATTACAATATTTCCCAGGTAGTCATACCTCAGAGTTCAGGCTGTTGAAATCCTCTGGTCCTCGTGGAGCCATCACCAGTTCTGTGGTCTCATCAGCACCATCAGAGTCATCCAGGGGCACTGGTGTCATGGTGCTCACCTCACTGCCATCTTCTCCCACAAAGTTCACATTGTCCACACCAGCACTGAACTCTGAGTACACCGACATGGTCTGATCTATGTCATCTAGCTCAGTTTGGAGGCTAGTTTTACGTGATGTGATTCTTGTGGACCAGCCCTCAACATTGTCTGTGTGGGGAACGTCCATATTCCCATGACCCAGCAGGTTGGGAGCCATAGCTACGTTTTCATCTGTATTCTCCTCATCCTCAAGCTGCATCAGAGCTTCTTGATAAAATGCATCTAGGTCTGAGTCATGTGAACTTACAGAATCACTGTCATCTGGAAAGGCAGTGTGGGTGTCCACACTTCCTGCTGTAGACTGACCCAAAAGGACATTGTCTCTGTCCTTCTTCTCACACTCTGGATCAATCTGTAGCTGTACCTCTAAATCATGGGAAAGTTTAATGTTGTCATGATCGTTGTCCTTCTTGGAGGCCTGGAAGAGCATATCAAAAACCAGGGGGCCAGATTTTGTGTTAGGTAGTGGTAGTGTTGAGGCTTTCACATCTTGAGTGATGTCCAAGTGTTCAGACTTGTCTGGGGGGAAGGGCAGTGTTGCTGCCTTCATGTCATCAGAGAACTCTCTGATGGCCTTCAGGGTTTCAGGAAGAAGCTTGGGTAGGGATTTGCTCAAGGTTCCTTCCTTAAAGTAGTTTCGAACCATACTCCCGATATTTCCATGTCTTCTTCCTGAATTACTTGCATTTAGTCCATTCAGGGACCTTGCTAGTGGGGAAAGCTGTGCCTTTGACCCTTTAGACTGTTTCTTAGAAGTGTGTTTGGTCTCTCTTGTGTCTTCCCTTGGGGATGTCATTTCTTTCAGAAGGTCAGGTGAGGGTGCATAGTCTGTTTCTGCATAATCTGTCTGGATGTGCCATCCAAGGCCAGACACAAAAGCAATGGCACCTTGATCAACCTTGCTCAGGTCTTCTTCAGCTTTCTCCTTCTTCTTATTCTTGCTCTTCTTTTGTTTGGCAGGTTGTTGGTTTTTGCCCTTTGCTGCCTGTGTGCTGGCAGTTTCTCCTGACCTGGACTTTTTAGCAGATGTAGTAGACGCAGCAGACGACTTACACAAACTCTTACCTGACCTAGTTGAGCTGCCGGAGCCCTGTCTCTGCTGTCTGTTAGATGATGTCTCCCTAGTTCTCTTTCCTGCACTTTTCTTGGTGGGTTTGGCACTACTAGGCTTGACATTTTGTACATCATTTTGCGTGAGAGTTGGTAGGAGGCTGAGGAAGTCTTGTATTATTGGTGTGGGCTCTTCCATTGTTGTCCGTGGGGTGGGGTTGATAATTTCAACGGAGGGCAAAATCATATTAGACTGCACATTGCTATCAGTATTTACAATGTTGGGGGAAGATGTGTCTTTAGTAATGCTACTGTCAGTTTTATTGCTTTGAGTGGAGCTGTTATTTGTGCTTTCAGAAGCAGTCAGCTTTGGCAGTGTGTTTGTTGGTCCAAAACTAGACAAATTATGTGCAACATCAGTTTCCCTACACTCTGGTTGCTGAGAAGAATCAACCTCTACTGCATTATGCTTGCATTCTCCAGCTGGCTGAACAAGATAATAGTTCTGGTCCTTCCTCATCATGAGTTGTTCACTCAGTCTGTATGAGATGGTGGCATATCTGTCAGAATCAGGAGTCTCACAGACTCGCTCTTGCTGCTGTGAAGATTTAGGCTTCACAGAGGACTGGGATATAGTCTTCTTTACACATGGCACAACATTGTCGGAGCTGCTTGTCTGAGCTACCTTCTTTTTAGTTCTTTTCTTGGCTGCGTTGTTTTTGCTTGCACTTCCTTTTGACACCACAAATTCTGATATGCCTGTTGTTTCCTCACTCTCTTTTGAACATTTTTGTGGGCTTTTCTCAACATGAGATTTACACCCTTTATCCTCTTTTCCACTTGCTCTATTGGAGTCTTTCTTCTGGGTTTCTGATGGTTTTGTGTTGGCACCATTCTTTGTTGTTTTCTCACCAGATATTCCTTGTCCTGCACTAACTACCTGCTGGTTATTACTTGTTGCTACACTCGGTTTGTCACCTGCAGCCTGCACTTCTTGACTTGTGGAATCTGGTGAGCTGGAATGTTCAGTAGGAACGTCTGTCTTCTGACGAGTGTCTGAAACCAGAGGTGGCCTGCTCCTATGATGAGCATCTCCCTTGCCTTTGCCACACGCAAGTCTTTGTGACGTTACTCTAAGCTGACTGTCTTCTATGACAAATGATGAAGATCTTGAGAGCAGTGAAGACGTATTAGTTCCACTGACAATAGAACCTTCCTTTTCTCCAATATCTTCAGTACTGCCATCTGGAAGCAAATTAATTTACATATTAGAATTAGTCAATTAGATACATAAAAAGTATGACACATTTTAAGAAACATTGCACTTCAAGTAATTACAGGTAGTCTTAATCATTACATGCCACAAAGTTAAATACAATGTACATGTATTTTGATACCTACCCTGACTTCTAGGAGATGTCTCTACAGATGTTTCCCCTCCACTGCACAAGAACTGTCGAGGTGAGGGAGGGGGGAGGAAGGGAGAAGATTCACGACTTTCCTTCTGAAAAAAAGGGAAGAAAAAAACATAAATCCTGCACGCACCTGTTAAAACAAAATATTTCATAGATTTCTACATCTTGATGTTAAAAGAATTTTCATAAGCACTTTCTGACATCTTTACTACTACTTTTAAGCCTTGTACAGTTTTAGAGATGAGCTGAATTGTTTTGTCACACTTACCTCACTACAGAGTGACCTGCTCTCCTCCAGGTGCTCCAGGTGAGGAGAAGGCAGCCTGTACTGCAGCCGGCTGGCCTGTCTGATGTACATCTCACACGCTGCTGCCACATCACCCGCACACGGGTCAGAATTCACACGTCTGTCCCGCGGAGAAAACCTGCAGAGAAGTGGGCTCAAGTTAACAAACTAACTTGTTGAGTTAATGGTATTAAAACATGCAGAAATGGTATAAAAAGCTTTCCAGGTCCAGCATTTTTTTTCCTTACACAGTTGATGCAGTGCTGTGTGATTGAAAGTCACTTACTTCTTGCTGCCTGCAGATCCAGAGTATGACATGATTCTGGGTCTTCTCTGTATCAAGGGTCCAATTGGACTGTTCTCAAGTCTCTGAAGTCTGCAAAATGATACACATAATATATGTATAGTTCACTCTATAAATAAACTGCACATGTACAAACAATGTATCTTATTTAGCATCAGACACTTAACCTAATAGCCAAAGAATACAACAGCATTAAACTTCACAACATCAGGATTTATCACTTCAGTGACATTATCAGGAACAAATGTCTTGGGCAGCTCATATGACAACCCTGCCCTCTCCTTACCTTCTCTCCCTCACACTGTCTGCCATGCCCAGCTCCAGCATGGTGACGGACACTGGAGCCACCAGCTGTGGCAGCTGATCCTGTTGTCGTGGAGACGGGTGAGCTGAAAGGGCAGACGACAAAGTTACATCCAGTTCTCATACAGGATGAATGAACAGCATCCACTGAATCACTGTGATGTACATTGTTAAAATATTACATATGTACGGTTCTAGCTCTATCTACGTTAACTGCACTTTTCACACACATTGTATCAGCCTGTCAGAAACAAAGGCAAAATAAACTGTGTATTTGGGACATATATGTATATAATACTCTGCCATTTTCACATTCAACTCTCAATGTTATCCCTGTCCTTTGTGCTGAATTGTATCTACATAGACTGGAATAGCAATAAGCAGACTCCAGATGCAATCATTTTTACAAATTCCCACAGAGTTAGACCAACAGAAATACAAATGAAGCATTTTGCTGGTCACACTCAAACTGACACCGTTGTTCCTGTCCTTGGTGCTGAATCATATCTACATAGACTTGGCTAACAATAAGCAGACTTCATATACAATTATTGTTACAAAATCTTTAAACATCATTCCATCAGTCATATAAATGAACCATTTGAGCTGTAATCAATCATATTTAGGTCCAAAATTACAATTTCCTATGTCAAATATATTCAGGAGACATGTTCATTGTCTCTGTTCTCATTCAAACTTATAATGTTGTCCCTGTCCTTGGTGCTGAATCATATCTACATGGACCTGACTAACAATAGGCAGACTGCTGATGCAACAATTCTTATAAATTCCTACAGAATCACTGTAGCAGTAATACAAATCAAGGTCCAATTTTACCATGAATCCACCTACAGTCATCTATTCAAACATGCCCCTACAGTACTACATGTAGTTACTCACAGTGTCTGTTCATAGTTGTGATCTTCAGCCTGCCCTTCCCCCTGATGTGTAAGGATGGGGAGTCTGTCCCCCCGCCCAGGGCAGTCTTGAGTTTGTTCTGCTTGACCTGTGCCCTGGACAGGATGAGAGGAGCCAGAGTGGCCCTGTCACTGCAGTTCTGGGGGGTCCTATGGTGTCTGGGGGGAGTCCTGCTGGAGACACGAGGAACCCCTAACTTCCTCACAGAATCCCTGAAGTACAACAACATTTCCCGTCAACATTCTCAATGAAAAAACAATTTTGTAATTACTATGATCATTAATCGATCAATCAATCAGTCCAGTGGTTTCTTCATAAAAGAAACATTGCAGCCTAGGGCTTCTAGTACATAAAGCATAGCATTGCACTTAGTTTTAAGACATCACAGTCAAGTTTAAAATTATCTACTGTTGAACAAAACAATGCCTTTGATGTTAATTAGCTAAAAATCTTACATTGCCTTGCTCAAAATAACAAACAATATTATCATTAACGTTATACATATTACAAACTTGGTACATGCTGCACACCTTAATGTGGGACACATATAAACATATTGAATTATTTCTATAAAAGACGCAAACTTAGTCTAACAAACAGGTACCGGTAACCACTATTTGATCTTATCTCCCATATAAAACATGACATCTTGATGATTTAGCCCCAGCTGTATAACCTTACCTTGGACTTGACTCTCCATCAGCCATGCCAGGATCAGACACATGAAGTCTCCTCTCCTCTGCAGCCAGCTGATGAAGCGCCCGGATGTCTGTGTTCAAACCAGTCATCAGTAATGAAATTTGCTCACCACAACAAGATTCAGAAAATTGACAGCGACACAGTCATGCAGCTACACAATAGATAACTGTTTCTCTAACTGTTACCATCTTACTGGACAAGGAAGTGTATTTAAACAAGTAGTCACTGTAACCTTCTTGCTGCTAATAAACCTATCAATGTATACAAGGTTTTTATCATAAAACACACAATATAAAATATAATGATTTGTTCACCAATATGTCCTACCAGTACACTGTTAGTCCAAGGGGCTCATGGATGCATATTATAAAGCCCTCTAACAAAATGAATTTGTGTCTCACATTCATAATTGATTAGAACTGGTGCAGACTGAAAGGCTACTGAAAGGTCACTTCTGTAGTTACAATGTGACAGCCTGATCATGATGTAACAAAGGATGACATGTTGTGAATAAACCACATCATGACCACAACCAATCACTGCTTCATTACTTACGGAGGGGGGTGGAGCTCAGGGCAGACGGGCTGGAGGAAAGTCCCTGTATGTGGTCATCCAAAGTCTGCTCTTCCTTTTGTTCTGCAGAGACAAACAAAGGAAAAGGTCATGACACAAAGCTTAGTCCTATGAAAAGGTGGTCATTTAAAATCTTATTCCCTGGGGGTATGTTTTTTTAGTACATGGTCACACATAACCACACTGCAAGATTTTGTCCCTGCACTGGCACTATCTACACAAAACATGTGTCATCTCAAAGAGCAAAGTGTCTGTGAAGAACTGATCAGGTATAACAGATCTAATAAATCATTTAATTTTCCCATCCTTACCTGCAGGGTTTCTGGACGGAGGTCGGACTGGACTTAGTTCCCTGCTTGTGTCAGAATGGGTGGCCTCTGTCCATGCCTCTGTTATTGTAATAAGAAATAAATGAATTAAAATAGAAATTTAAAGTGAAGGAAGAATTTGAGATGTTTTCAAAATAATGTATGCACAACCTTATTCAGTTTGACTCTGTGCAGGTCTTTGGTCAAGACATTCAGATTGTTAAATCTATTTTTATGACATTGGTTAATGTGTAATTACATGCAAATGGTTTCTTTTGTGTCACTATTGCAGCGATGGTTGAACAATTCATACATTGTTTGTTTTACTTTACAATACTGAGAGCATATGTAAGTGCCCAACTTTTCCAATATGCATTGATTCATTTTTACAAAGATTCTTTATTTAATATAATCACAATGGAATACATTGTACATGTACATGCCATATTAACATTTGCTTCAAATGATTTCAAGCAACATGTAGTGAAATAAAAAGCAAATCTACCTGCCCAGCTTATTGAGCAGACTGTTGCCCCACTGACTGGCTATTCACTCATCAATTATTAACAAATAACCCTTTGTTATTTTACAGACTACAACATCTGTACTACAGACAGTACAATTACTATTTCAAATTCAATACGTAAAGCAAAGTAACTGATATGACATTTCAGTGAGGTAAACATATCACTGCATGGTCCTTCATGATATGCTAAGTAAAAATCAAACCATAATTTTGTCATATCATAATGATTATGCTGTCTAATAATTTTCCTACTAAAAACTACATTCTACAGATGACAAACCTCTGAGTGCACTTTTGAGTCTTTTTCCCTTGGCCACCTCAGCAGGTGTCATGCCTGCGTCGTCTACACTGGTGATGTCTGCCCCATGTTCCAGCAGGACTGCTGAACACTGCTCATGGCCATGGGAGGCCTGGGGGTAAAATTAATACAACACAGGAATGTCACAAACCAATCAATACATTCTTCACATACTTGCATTGTATCCTTATATTTAGACAATACATAACCATGCAAAAGAGTATTGTATTATAATTATGATTTATTCAGACACAAACTTGTAATGCTTCCTGTGCATTCTGATCATCATATTCTTACTTTGGTATGTAGTCCCTGTTCACTTTGAATAAAAGAGTGTATATATATCAAACTACATGTAGTTGTATAGAACTATTTGCCAACTTACCTGACATTTTATATGCTATACTAAAATAAAGTTGATTGGTTGTTTGATTAATTGATTGAATTGTTCATTAGCCAAATCTGTTCAACTGTGCACTTTTGTCTGCTTCTTATAGATTATTTAACTGCATGTACTTCATCTGATGTTATCATTACTTTGGTGTAAAACAAGGAAACTTGAATACATACAGAGACATGTAGAGGTGTAGCTCCAGACCATCCTCTGATGTTGACGTCAGCTCCACCCTCTATCAGTGTCAGAACTGAGGACGTTTTGCCAACCTGTGAGGCCCAGTGGATGGGAGTCAGACTTCGCTTGTCTTGAGCATCTGTAAAAAAATAAATACATTTGAAGGTGAACTGAAATATGACATCTTGCATATTAAGTTACAGACCAATTCCATTTGACATTGCCATAAAATTTTCTATGTCAAATTTATTCAGGACACATGTGCATTGTCTCTGTTCACATTCAAGCCAACAACAATATCCCTGTCCTTGGTGCTGAATCATATCTACATGGACATGACTAACAATAAGCACACTACTGATGCAGCGATTCTTATAAATTCCCACAGAATTTTTGTGGGATGAAATATGACATCTTGTATATTAACTTACAGACCGATTCCATTTGAAATTGCCATAAAATTTTCAGTCAAGGGACTGACAAATTATTCCCTTTATCACCAAGACTCTGGTAAGAGAGAGATGATGATTTTGAAATGACCTATTCTAAAATTAATGTTCTCGGTCTCTTACCAACATCGGAGCCTCCTTTGATAAGAGCTGCCACGACCTTCTCTGACCCCTGACCTTTAGCAGATGCAGCCAAGTGAAGAGGTGTCTTACCCTCATCATCATATGCAGTCACATCTCTAAGGGGGATGATTCCAGAAGTTAATTCAATCTGTACGTTTTGGGGCTCAAATCAAATTAACTCATATAGTTAAGTCAATCTACATGCCTTTCATCAAAACATCAATAACATTGATATTCTTTAAAACCCTTTAAAAGAATATTAACATCAATATCAGAATTAATATGCCTTTACCAACTTTTAGATTTTCATACTTACGCTCTCTTGCCAATCAGCTCTTTCACAACTTCTGTAGGATTATGCTGACCTGGAACAACTGCAAAAGGAAGAATAAAATGTACATGTATACACAAATAATAGTTTCCAAGTGTGCCCTAAAAAATCCTCTACTGCAGTATTGGTAGGAATGAAAATCAATTTACATTGTACCAAGAACTGTATAAAATCACATTATACACTATATGTCCCAGAGAGAAGGGTAGAAACGTACGATCTTGGAACATGTCCATGTCCCTTGTGGCCAACAAGAGGGGTGAGAAGCCTTCAGAGTTACTGCAGTTGATGTCAAGGGCCTTACGACCAGCCTGGAATGGACACAAAGTTTGAAGGTGTTAATATACAAGAACATCTCTGAATGTTTGCAAATTAGCTAAAACAGAATACCAAAACTTTTCTCCCAAAATATTTTGCTCATTATGTAAATGATCTGGAAAAATATACATTTGTGTACTAGAAGAAATTACACATCCTCAAGAACTTGACAGGATTTCTGCCTACTACTACTAGTAGTTTTATAGTTCCTTG
Organism: Branchiostoma belcheri; assembly: GCF_001625305.1. Taxonomy (NCBI): domain Eukaryota; kingdom Metazoa; phylum Chordata; class Leptocardii; order Amphioxiformes; family Branchiostomatidae; genus Branchiostoma; species Branchiostoma belcheri. The sequence continues at coordinate 73,882 of NW_017803932.1, read as the reverse complement.
ACTCAACTAAAAGAAGAATGTATTTCAGGGTCTGTATTTACTAAGTAAGTTGTAAGCCCAACACTACATACTCCTTGATACAAAAAGCCTTACCAGCAGTGCCCTGACTTTCCTGGTGTTGCCCTGCCAGGCTGCCTGCAGCAGGTGACGGTGAGATGTCCCCACCCTGTCCACAGACTCCAGCAGCAGGCGACACAGGTGTGACGGGGCCAGGTCCATGGCCGTCTGCCCTTCATGGTTACGTAATGTGATGTCAGCACCGTACTTCAACAACAGGTCTACTATCTGTAAGTCAAAACAATGGTGTAACTCAGAATATATTGTATATTATGCAAACATATCAAGTGGTAGAAATTTTTTTCAACGTTCTGAAATATTGCAGAATGTCACAATATTGTTCTGCAATTTGGAAAATAATACTTTCTGCAAATATACACTTTTAAGCCCTGACTCTAACCCCATTCAAAATTGCATGTTGGCAAATATTTTACATGCAATTTGAAAAATACATGCATAACTTGACTATATCTTAAAGTCAGTTGTAAGCACATATTAAACTCCTAAACAATATATTATACAGACACAACTGAAAAATTGCAGGTTGCTTAATTTCTTCCGTAACATTGAAAATTTCTCTGCAAAATGCAGACTGCAGATGGATATTTCTAACACTGATATCAATCTCCATTTTTTAAATACATTGTTAAAAGAACTGAGTCAGACATATTTTTTTAAAGATTGACAGACGACAGACAGACATCTCAATGTAATTTTTTCGGGCATGACCAATTATGTTGATAATGATCAACTAGGCCAGGATAAGCCCTTTGTGGCCATAATGGATCAGTCACCTGACTCCTTCCTTTCCTGATGTTTTGTTGTTGGTAACACAGACAGGATATTTTCTTGAAAACAGTGTCATACTCAAAAACTAAAACATTCTATCAAACTTACAGTCAATATGTATTCAATCAATATTGGATTATGTGACAACTGGACCAGAACACAGTGACAAGTCAGACCTTATTCTGTACATAACCACCAGCGTATGGATACTGCACCCTGGGAAACCAAATGGACCATGAAACCACAGTCAGTACTGTACATACCCTGGTGTGGCCTTTCTGTGCAGCCCAGATCAGGGCCGTGTTTCCTGTTCTTGGCTCCTTCACATCAATACTGATGACCTGTAAGACAAACCAGGCTGTTAAACAGGGGCAGGTTAGCCTGGGTGACATCCCCAGTAGTATATTCGCCAGCTCTATAACTGGGTCTGGACTTGCACACATATGTAGCGTCTGGAGTCTAAATATTCGTTCAGATTTTGAACGAGCGCGCTGATTGGTCCTACTCGTCTAAGCCCTTTTTTGGGTGTGTACATATTAGGTAAGGGCCGTTCGGACGTCCGAACGGCGACATTAGCGTCCGTTCGAACGTCCGAACGGCTACGTTAAGATAGATCGTTATTCTTATCTTATTATCATCAACATGTCCGACGCCGAACGCTAAAGCGCGCTTGATATAGCCGTAGTCAGTGTACTTTCCGCGATCGATCATCAACATGGCTGACGCACAAGCCGCAGCTCTCGGAGCTTGATGTTGACCTCGCAAAAATAGAACGCACCGAGAAAAGGAACACTCGCGCGAAGATCTGTGTTTACAAAACAACAAACATCACTTGAATAATACAGGCGCGCCATTGGCCGTCGCCTCTGAGGCTCGGCCAATCAAATGAAGCCCCGCTGCTCGGGCTAGCTCATTACGTGACGTCATCACCAATCGTTTTATTTGTGTTCAAGTCCAGACCCAGTTATAGAGTTTGCGAATATACTACTGGGGATGGCACCCAGGCTAGGGGCAGGTGGCAGGCAGTGAAAAAAGTCTGAACACATGGAGCGCCTAAGACCACGAGGAGTGTTACCATACCTGGTGCATTGTTCTGGTCATGCTCTGATTACGTGCCCAGTGTGGGTACAGACATATACTATATACACAGTACATTGTACATGCCTGGTGATTGAGTTTGCTATATTTTATCCAGATTCTGGTACTTACATCTTGGCTGCGCCGCTGCAGGAAGTTGAACACCCTTTCATAGTCACCATCCTGAAATACAGAATAGGTCATTAAGTTATTCCCTTTTTTAAAAGTCATACTCATATGCTTACAGGCAAGATACACTAAAATATGTTAGAACATACATTTGTATCAATGATAGGCTCAACACAAGATCTTTATTTGCCAATTAAGCAGCATGTCTCTAATAAGCTGTCCTTCTTGAGTACTCTTATGTGCACCTGTCTTGATCAGAGAAATAGCATTTAACAAAGCTATGTACACTCACGATTAATGATTGAATTTACTTTGATTCTCAATACTGGACACCTGAACACCTTCTTTGTTGATCACAGCAGTCTCTTATTGTCGTAATGACCAGAGAGGCAATATCAGTAACTCACATTTGCTGACTACATGTACTTTCCTTTTTCAAAAACTTTCCTTTCACCTGGGGAGTCATTACAGTCTAGAGTTTCTGTGGGAATCACTTTCAAGGTGAATCATTGTTCCTGTGCAAACTACTTCTCTTTATTGTGTCTAAGCATCAAATCATGAACAGGTAATATTAGTGCAATATCAATTTTTCTCTTCTGTGGAGTATATTACAGCTGTGTCTGCCAAATCATTACCTTCAAAATCATCACATTATTAGATCGATGAGTAGAATCTCCATTTGAAATATACAGTAAGCAAAGGATTTTTATTCGAAAATTTGACACATAGTAAAAAAGAAAACAGATATTAAGCAGATTTACCTCTATTAACATGTACCTGCCACTTTGAATGCAGATTCTGAAACTTGTGCAATTTACTGGCTGATGATACAGATTGTTTACTAGTAGATACATTTTTCAGGGTGGTGGTATACAAATGTATGTGACCTGGTAGAAGTATTGTAACATATAACAATGTACGTATACTTTTGATGTACCTTATAATACATGTATTATGATTTACCTTGGCAGCTGCGAGAAAGAGTTCCTCCAGGCCGTGCAGTCTCTCGGAGCTGAAGAGACTGGAGGCGATGTCGTGGTAGTGGCGCAGCAGGTGTTTGTGGGACCTGCCAGCTTTCTGCAGAGGCCGCAGCTTGTGGTTGGCACCTCCAGGGGAGTTGGACGGAACAGCAGCAGGCATTGGTCTTATTATGGCGATGGCTTATTTACATGCTGCTGGAATAACACCACAGCAAAATGATAACTGAAATCACCAATGTTACACTGTTTTAGGGTTACCCAGCCATCTTGAGATTGATAAATAAATGAAATAAAAAACAATATTGCAAGACAATTTCTCTGCAAATGATGGTGTATTATATTGTTTATGGTTTATTACTGTCATTATCCCATTAGCCCCAGTACACCTATAAACCACAAGAGGGGAAATAAGTGCATTTGACAGATGGTCTGGACACCATGCCATAAATGCATTCAACAGATGTGAATTATTTAGTGCACTGTTGGGCTGAGTTAGCTGTTTGATTTAAACTGCCATTTATCCTGCAGAAAAGGGCTTTTCGTGAATTGATCCCCAAAATAAATATTTGTTTTCAGATGCCTGTTCAAATAGGTGTAGTACTGGTGGAGTGGCATATAGCACATAACATGGTAACATGTCTGTTGAGATTTTGGAAAACTTTACTTTGGCGTTGATAACTTTAGTTTTAGACAACTCTAGTAGTGTCTGAAAACCATTCTGTAGGATGTCTGGCATTCCTGGCGTGTTGTGAAATGTTAGACTGATTCATGGTCCAACGGCCTTGCTTTTAAGGCCTGGGTCCACAAACACAACACCCAGTGCGGATCAGGTGAGCCAACACTAGTGCTCACATGTAACAAAGACTTCATGTTGCCCCTGACTTTCTGGCTGGCCCGTTTCCCAGGTTTGCTGTCTACCTGATCACCCGTCACACAGCACCTTGTCTGCACTTTCACCATTGTCAACGTGAAGAACAATCAATGGCTCAGCTGGGAGGCGTTAATTGCATACTAGTAAATTACAAGATAACGTTATATACTGTCGGATGGAACAGGTTGGCCGAAGTAACATTTGTCTGCAATTTTGGAGTTGCCACGCAAATAGGACAAAGGGGACTTCTTCTAGATCTTTATAACTTTCCCTTTGGTGGAAAAACTCGGGCTTCTCAAAGTTTGAGAAAAGTTTCTTTATTAAATTATAGTCAACACACATCTTCTTCTTAAAACCTGGTGAGTACTAGTCGTTTCTTTTTTCCCAACAGTCCTTAAGATACAGACAATTTGGCCGTTATCTTAGCCTAGCTTTGCATACATCGTGATCATCACATTTCACATTCAATCAATCCCACCCTTTATATATGGTGACGTTAACGTTACACCGCCCCATTCGAACCACACGTTGATAGTCAACGACTATATATACACCAAATGTAAACGTCCAGATGTCTCACCTGTCTTAATTTAGACTCCCATTCCTCCTGTGAAGAGTGTCAGGTACGTTACCGTCTCCATCACCCCATACTGGGTCTCAATAGGAAAATCTCTGCCGGGTGAGTCAGTTGAAACTTTTGTTTTCGTTGCCTGCTAACTCCAAGGTAAATATTCAAAATGGCGCCCAACTATCGCGTGTTCCCGCGAGACTGCAAGGTGCATGATGATGTCATGGCCAGAACAGGTGTCTCCTGTCAAAACGATGCGCTCAGATCTCCCTGAAATCTTCTTTAGTCAGGGTGAAATTACGGACATGACTCACCCACGTGCAAAATAGCCACTAACACACTTCTAGACGGGCTTTCCCGCGATATCCGGGTGATAGAGTTTCAAGAAGATGTGAAGTGGACGGGGACTTGGTGGGACTTTGTATTGAAGAAGCAGGTGAAAGGAAGGGAAACCCTAAAATGGGTCTTGCCATCGTACAGTCGCCTGTTCAATTCTCCTCGTAGTACTGAATATTTTCGTACCTAGATACGCCGGTTGTACAGGGAACTGAAGACATGGAATTTTATGGACTTGTCCGTTGTTTTCCGTTAATGCGATAAAATTTTTGATCAAGACCCTGTCAGTAAACCTTAAACATTGTAGTTCGCCCCCTATGGTAGTCGACCAACATATCTGCAATGATATTAATGGTCGTTGGGGGTCACTTTTAAACCGTTACCACAGGGGCCCCACAGCCGAGTGCAGGTGTACTCTGGCATTAGCACCTGTTGTGCTGCAATAATATTATTGGTCGTCAGGGGCGCTTTTAAACCGTTACCGTTGCAGCTACTTTCTTGCCTAGAATCCAGGTGTAAACGCTATCGCCGCTCCGTTCTACCTCCTTTTCAACAAAGTTTGAACCCTCAGCATAATTCCAAATCACCTTTAACTAAACATTAGGCCACACATTGAATTATGTGGATGACATCGAGGTGCGTCCATTTCCCAAAAAAGTTTGCGACCATATTGTTTCGTTTAAGAAACAATATGGTCGCTTAAAAGCTACTTGAAAGACGGTAGAAGTCGAAGGGGAAAGGAAAAGAAGACGTAAAAGCGCAAAAAGAAATTATATCTTGTGTATTCATTCCGCCCCCGTTCCTCGTTTTGAGTGACCCCGGCTTTGAAATTTACCCACTTCCGGCATGTTAGCTCTGCCAGGTCAATAAGTACCGATGCTGTTTAATTGACAGAGAATAATTGTTCCATTGTATTACCATGTGCCTGAGTAGATAGATACAATAACATCGTACATTTTTTCTTTCCTTTACCAAGTAAATGATCGTTAACCAACTTCCTTTACCAGGGATATCTATTCTTTTCTCTGTTTATCTGTTTGCCCCAGGCATACATGATTTTGTTTGAACCATTATTCATGAGAAGTTCAAATCGGCCCTCCAAGTAGTAATCTGTCCTATCTGGCATGTCCGTATACGTGGAAGAACACATGTTACATTAATATTATGGATACATAGGCAGGAAGGAGCATACTGGACACTGCAGAACTTTATCAAAAGTGACAGCCTATCAAATTGCAATCTATATGAATTCTGTTCTACTCTGTTTCTTTATCCCTAGATTCCTCTATAGTTTGTCATTTTTCATTTCATGGCACAAACTCATTCATGGTTAACGGTTGTGTCACTGATAAATTCAGGTGAAGTGTGACGAAGTGGTCTGAAATGACGTGGGTGAATTGACTAGAAAGACAGCTGTGTATTTAAAACGTGTGTCATGAGAACCTGACGTGTAAAATACATTTTTATATCATCTACCCGGGCTATGATAGCCTTCGATAACGGTGTATTACACAACCAAACACAGCCGCTTTTTGATTTATCAACTCGTTCATTTGACAGCGTTGAAGTGGGGGCGTCTAGTCAACAGCAGTGTTACCTTTCCTCGTCGGGCACGTAATTATGTCGGTAATTGTTCTTCGAGGTCAAAGGGTCTGTTCTTGAAGTGTCGGTTTACGTGACTGTTGTCACATCTGACCCCCATCTGACATCTGACGTCACAAGGAAGTGAAGTTCTCTTCGCCGAAGGCTCGCTCTTTTCCAAGAAAAAAGTGGGATTAACTGCATAAACATCAGCTCAGTGAAGGGCAAATAAAGGTTCGACAGGCCTGTTGACAGCATACGTGTAACGTGGGGTAGCTCAGGGAGGCACGACACAGTACGGAAACCTTTTCTACCCACAACACGACCAGCGGACAGCGACTGACTACACTTACCAGGTGAGACTTGAGTGAACATGACGTTGGAAACAATTTACAGAGTATGCACGATCCTTAGCAGACCTTATCCGCTATTTAACTTACAAAATGCACTTAGCAATATATTCCTTGGCCATGTGTGTGCACTGAGTAGAAAATACTGGTGTTGAAAACCTGCGAGAGTCAATGCTGCTATGTCAACGAAGCATATTTATATATATATATATAACGTTATACATTGTATATTCCAACATGTAGTCACAAGACGTGGTGACGGCACACAAGTTTTTTCAACTTATACAGTATTAATGCCGCCATCAACACAGGGGGGCAATACAATACTCATTTTCACCTGAGCGAAGTGAGGAAAGACTTTCCCAGGGGCACAAGATCGGTGGCATGTCAGGACTCAAACCCGGGACCTTTTGGTTCCGAGTCGAGCACTCTGCCGCTACGCCACTCTACCCCACACCCCAAACGAAGCATAATTTTCTAAGGCACGAAAATTAAAGTTGGATTTATCAATGGTATGGTAAAATCTTGTAATGTTTTCTTTGTAATCATTACCGGGATTTACTGAAATGTGCAAATCCAACTTTTCGTCTAGTGTTGACTGGCACAGTATATCTTGTGCCGACTGAAGTTTATTGTTTTCCTCCCTAGCCATGGGCTCTAAGAGAGTGGCCATTATAGGAGCCGGGGTGAGCGGACTCACTTCGATCAAGGCTTGTCTGGAGGAGGGGCTTCAGCCGGTCTGCTTCGAGCAACATGACGATCTCGGTAAGCAAGCCCAGACAGCATTACACGTTTGTTGATTTCAATAGCGTTGATCAGGACATGGACGATAAAAATGCACCGTGGAATAGAAGAGAGAAGCTAATACAATAGTACTAACAATCGGCTGGTAATGTTGCTCAATAAAATAGAAGGGTGGGAGAAAGGTGCCCCATATAAGTGTTTGTATGTGACTGTCAGGATGTGGTATATCGCGAAAATGTTGAAAATTATTTCCAGTGTCAATAGGCCACCTGCTGCCACGTTGTAATCTCCACAAAAACAATCCACGCCTACTTTAGAAAATATGATAATAGTTCCTTGTCGTACGTTGTCTTCATCGATGCTAGCGCTATTCTCTTGTTCTCTTCGCCTCTACGTATGTACCGTGTGCGACCTCTACCATAAATCTTCATACAAACCGCTATTCCAGGCGGCGTGTGGTACTACTCTGACGATGTCAGACCCAACCAGGGCGCCGCCATGTACCGGTCTCTCATCACAAACTCCAGTAAAGAAATGATGTCGTTCAGCGACTTCCCCTTCCCTAAGGACACGCCCCCCTACCTGCCGTACCACCGCGTGTACACATATCTACAGGACTACGCTCAGCACTTCAGCCTCAAGAAACACATCCGATTCGGTACACAGGTGGGAATATTATTGTTAAACACGGTCTTCTTTTTCTTATATGCCAGTAGAGCTGTGCTACAATTATTGTTCCGTTGTTCTCCTTTCTTACGTTATCCCTCCAGGTTAGCCGCATACAGAAGACAGAAGACTTTGATGAGACAGGACGGTGGGAGGTCCGTACTGTACAGACGGGTCACGGCGATGGGGAACAAACAGAGATCTTTGACGCTGTAATGGTACGTTTACGTACTGATGATCATAGAAACATAAATGTTAGCAGCAACAACTGATAATATCTGATAAGGGTGAAGTGCCAACCATTTAGCTCCATCTTCAATACGCAAGCGACGATCCTCATCATTTGGCCCTTCCCTAACTAGTGTTGTACTTACAGTCCATACGTAAGCCACCCTTTCTCAAATCTACCTGACAACTCCCCACTCCCTCCCAGGTGTGTAACGGCGTGTTCGCCCGGCCCTACGTTCCCGACGTGCCTGGTCTGTCGGACTTCGCAGGTGTCACCATGCACAGTCAGGAGTACCGGACTGCCCAACAGTTCACCGGGAAGAAAGTGGTTGTTGTAGGTGAGTTATCGCCTTCCATTTACATAGTACACAGATGAAATCATTCTCTTCTTACGTTTAACCCTACCCAAATGACCTTAGATAACCTCTCATGATTCTGTCTCCAGGGGCGGGAAACTCTGCAGGCGACGTGGCGGCGGAGATCGCTCAGGTGGCGTCACAGGTGAGAGGTTATGGCTCTGCTGTCTTATCGTCACCCCACTTCCGACCTTTATCTCTTCTCTTTGTCAAACCTGTCCACCAAAATCCATAACCCCAACAACTAGAAATGTCTGAATAACATATATCTATATTGTAACTGCTATAAACGACCGTTCGTCCATGTTACCCTTCTCTAAAGCCGTACACTGCTGACTGTTCATACTGACACCCCCGTCCCGTCCCCAGGTGTACCTGAGCCTGAGGGACGGTGCCTGGGTTCTCCCCCCGCCTGGCTCAGGCCGGGATGCCGCGGGACATGATGCTGCGCCGGGTCCTGATGAACATGCCCGAGTTCATCGTCAACAAAATCATCAAGGGCGAGGCGAACGCCAGAGTGTGTCATGACAACTACGGGCTGACGTGTCCAGCTGAACCACTCAAACATTCCGTCATGGCCAATGACGAAATAGGTTACAGATTTGCCACTGGGCAGGTAAGTTTCAATGGTGAAGATTAAACTGATAACTGTCCATTATGTTGGTAGAACAACAGACCACATTTCGTGCATCTGTTCTTCTAAACATCTAATGAGGTGATTGACATTTATCTTGGTGATAAACCTACCCATCTCCTACAGTGCTTCCTGTCTAGCTGATATGTAACCTTGACTGTCCTTCCCAGGTCGTGACGAAGCCCCAGCTGTCCCGGTTCACCCAGCACGCTGCTCGGTTCGCGGACGGCAGTACAGTGGACGGACTGGACGCCGTGGTATTCGCTACGGGCTTCAACCTGGCGTTTAAGTTCAGTGACGAGTCCCTCCTTCCTAGTAAGTGGCGTGCATGGCTTTTGACCCGCTACCTATAACCGTAAAGCAAACTTTGATGAACCTGTTTTACCCCGCTAAGCTGATAAGACTCATGTGGTGATTGCAGACCCCTCTGTACTAGTTTTTCTTCTATTGTGTTTCAATTTGATGCATAAAAATGACATTGAAAGATTATGTGAAAGGCGCACTTATGATATACCTGTATAGAGCTGAGTTACGCTGCAAGGTTGCAACTTTTTATCCCGTTCCTCAGGTAAAGCGGATGACGTGAACTTGTACAAGTTGGTGTTCCCTGCGGAGCTGACAAAACCCACCCTGTCCGTGATCGGCTGCCTGTCTACCATCGGGGCACATCCTCCTATCTACGAACTGCAGGCTCGCTGGGCCGTCAGGGTGTTCCTGGTAAGTGGACCGTTGTCTAATTCCACCTAAAGGTCGTGATCACACTTCTCCAGTTGTTTGAATAGTCACCGTGTATCAACTCGACGTCTATACTGAAGTGGCCAGGGCAGACTTATAATTTACTGTACCAACAAATACTAGTAGTCATTGTTTACAAAACGAGACAGGAGGCACTTTATAAATGTTGCTGTCTCAAAGTCAGTAGTCTCTCTCGCGCCTAAAGAAAACATTGGGTTTTCTGGCATCACAACCATATAGATATACCAAAAGTTGCACTTATAATAATCTGAGTACATAGAACAACGGTCTTCACACAGTTGACTTATTGTGTTGCAGGGTCTGAATAAACTTCCCGATAAGGAGACCATGCTGAATCGGATCCGCTCCGACAAACTGGAGCTGAAGCAGCGGTTCGGCCACGTCAAGCTTCAGGTAACACGGTTTTCTCTACATGGACAGTACAAACATTACCTGAAATGTCAGTGGGGGGGGGGGGGTAGGACCAGCGCATTTAGTTATATTTGATTTGTTCCCAATATGTCTGCTTTGTATTATTTGCTTAAATTGTGTACATTTATTTGTATTATTTAGTGCCAGGCATAGGATTGTAGAGTGCATTGACTTAAGTGACATCCTGTCTATATTACAGATGCTGAACGTGCCGTACCGGGATGACATTGCCGAAGAGATCGGAGTGAAACCATCGTTTTGGCGGCTCCTTCCTCGGGACCCAAAACTAGCTTTCCTCTGCTACTTCGGCCCCGCTTTCTCTGTCCAGTACCGCCTGCTGGGGCCACATCCCTGGTCAGGTGCAGCTGACCACGCCAAGTCAGCCCTGGCTAACACCCTGTACCCCTTCAGGTCACCTGCACTGGACAAGGAACAGCCGTTCCTCTCATTGGCCAAGATTATGAAGTTTGTCTTGTTGTTGGGGGTGCTGGTGGTGGTGTTCAATCGTTTTATGTAATATGAATTCAACCAAGGATCTCAAATATCTTACGGGGTGGGGTGGGGTGATGTAGCCTCTGCCAGGCTTCGGGAGGAGGCAAACTGCTCTCCCCAGCAGACCAACTCCCCTGCCAATTGCTCTATTTGGCCGATTTCTACTCAGGCTGTCCAGCCGCCTCCCGAAGCCTGGTAGAGGCTAGGGGTGATGTATTTTGGGGTTCTTCAATGCTTCATTGAGAATCCTTCACTGATCAGAATCAGCAGTCTTTCAAGCAAATAATGTCGCTGTCTTAAATGGAGTTTCTGTAACATAGTTATGTGATATGTTGTTGCTTTACTTACTACGCTATGCAATATAAAATGTTGGTTCTTCATCTTATTTGCCAACTCTTTTACAATTGGTCAATTAGTCTGGTGTGTCTACCAATACAATGTATATACAGCTGGAAATTAAACGTAGTAATACACTTAACAATGGAGCTCGTTTGAATTTTACAGCAAAGCTAAGTGACTACAAATGTATGATGTAACATCATAATATGTCATGGAGGTCCCGGGAAGAATAAGTACATAGTCTCAAACGATAGTGACAGTGACTGGCACTGCAGAAGTTTAACATAGCAAAAGTTAAACTTCGTAATAACGGTGGATTATATTGATAATGGTTCCATAAAAACTTTTCCTAAAAAGGTATGGCAAACTGTTAGCGTCGGTGTCATTTTTGCGTATATTGTACTGAGTGGTTCACGTATAATATAACTCGTAAAGGTGTTACGTATCTACGGTAAACTTGATAGAAAGGGACATATAAAGGGGTTGATCTTCACGTACGTTACTTTTGAAACACTGAACCTCGGGTGGATGTACAGTTTACATTTTAACACTTCGAACTTTATGAACTAGTTGTGACTTCTGCTAGCCACATAATTCATTGCAGCCCAGCAAGATAGACGTTTTACACACTTTTATTCAAAACAACAAGCAAAGCAGTTGAGAACATAAAATGACTCTGATTAATAATAACATTATTTTGTGCCTCATTCGTAAGTCCATCTTGGTGCAAAAAATATCCAAAATGTGATAGTGAAGAGCGTTTTTATCGTTATGTGTCTATTTGAACAAAAAATATATATATTCAAGTTAACGTCAATGTGGAACACTTAATCTCCAGGCTAATCCTGTAGATACATCTGCTTATGAATCGGATAAGTCCATCTAACATGATTGTTTACTTTGATCATGGACATTATACAGAGATGTCCTTGCTTTGATGTTTAAATGTGACATGAATTTCCGGCACAAGATTGGACCGTGAGCTAGCAGATTTACACACGTTGGAATATCATCACATAGGAAGGTTTACATATCTAATCATCACGTTATACAAATCTCGTATCACACATCACACACCACATCCTAAAGTACTATCAAATTCCACTCAGGACTATGCACACGTACAGAAATCATATATAATCCATGAAAGCTGTCAATAAGATAATTGGTATATTCAGCTACTTGTGATTACGGTTAAAGGTCCAGCATCACATCATTATGGCTTCACCAGACCACGAAGTGGTCTGGTGAAACCATATTGTTTTCTCTGATGTTTCTTCTTCTCCTCCTTCTCCTCCTGCCATTTTTTTTAAATGGATTCAGCTTCTTCATTTTGGGGCCTAAGGATCTGAAATTTGGTATGGAGGTACAGTGGGCAAATACCCTTAGGCGTTTTTAAATTTTTGTGGTACAGGCTTTTAGAATGGTTTTATTTGAGTTTTTTGGCTGTATTATAGCAAATGTATTACTGTGTCAGTGGGCAGTGTTAACCACATTTGGCATGAGTCATCACATTGGAATGCAGGGCATCAACCAATAGGCATGCAGCTTTCCTCTCTTCTTCTTGCTGATTGGCTGTTGGGATTTAACTTGATTAACACCTGCACAGACCATTTCCATACTGACAGTATGTCTGTATTCAAGTGTTTTGGTAGGTATTTCAAGCTTTCCTGCTCCAGCATTGGAATGCGGGGCATGAACGTTTTTTTTTTTTTGTAAAATACAACAGTTTGTCATTATGCAATTAAAAATACCTAACCAATAATGTAGGGAATAGCTAGCCAACTGTTGTAGTCTTAGTTGTATGTTACTTCATATTATAGTTATATCAATGTAAAGCATTGTTTTCCCTTGTGTTTCTCATTCTTTCCCTGCCATGTCGTAAAATGTGGTGAAGCCATCGCTGTATTTGCTCCAAAGCAAATATTGGCCTTTCTAGTTTGATTTGATTTTAAAAACAGACAAGCCATTTTCTCAGTTTACAACCGATCGTCAAATACACAAAACAACACTAACACGAGCAAAGTTAAAACTTCTAACGTCAGTCCAATACATGTATATTCATCTACTTTTGGTGCAAAAATATCAGTACGGGTTCAGCATCACATCATCTGCTTTAATTTAACAGGCAAGCCATTTTCTCAGTTTACAACTGATCGCTAAGTACACTTTTCAAAACATTTGAACACAAACCACACTAACAAGCACAAATTTTAAAATACTCAGCACGCGGCCCTACCATAAACACCTTGCATATCATTATCATCAAAAAGACGACATTACAATTGCAACAATATAGATTGTACTTATTTACGCTTCTTCTGAAAATTGACAAAACCAAGAACCCGGTTAATACAGCGCTCTTCATATTCAGCTTTTACTAGAAATACAGACTCTAAGTCAATCTATTCAAGTAAAATCAATCCTCTATTTTAGCAACTCGTGGTGAGGAAAATGTTTTCCAATATTCATATAACTTTATCTCGACTGTAACATTATGTGGGTACAGCAGAGACCATATCCATGCATGTTACCCCTGACAGATAACTGATATAACTCCTTCACTTACGCAAGGGAAGCGCTACCTCCCCAACTACAGCTTTCCCCACTAACGTGGTCGTGGTCATCCCGCCCAAGATGTCCAGCTGGGACACGCTGAGGTCGAAGTTCTTGTTCATCCAGTTGACGATGTCCACCGCCATCAGGGAATCCACGCCGTAGTTGATCATGGGCTGGTCGGGGTCAATCTGGCTGGAAGGCATGCAGAGGATCTGGCCGAGCTGCTCCAGAACCTGCTCACGGAGGTCGTCTTCGTTCAAGTCAGCGTCAACTATTTTGTCAACAAGAAGATGTAATCAGTACATGAATACACACAACTAGGAGATAAGCATGTCAATCTATATTGAACTATACATTGATGAAATATACATGTCTAGTATATAAATAAAGCACATAATCAACTTCTCATTAAAATACATTAGGGTAAAGAAACGTACCCCTTTTTTCCTTGTTCTTTCCAACTGCAAGATGACGGAACTTCATGCTCGTCGGGTAGGAGAACTGCATACACTTGGTCCAATCCTATGTTGGATAAAAGAGACGGAAGGGACAAAAAAGTCAGTACGTAAACTAGTATGATCATAAACAAAATACCATGACAATCATACATGTGCCTAGCTGCCGATAAAGGACATTAGATGCATGAAAATTGGAAGGATAGATACTGACGCGGTAATTACAGTTAAACTGATATCGTTCAGACTTACCATGTTGGCAATGTGACAACAGGGGTGTCTCTGGCCTTCAGCAGACGTGGCGAGCATCTGCAGGCACTCGTCAATGTGGAGAGTCAGCATGCCCTTCCCCGTGACGATTTTGGCTGCTTTAGTGTTCCCTTCCAGTATGCCCACACCTCTGACGGCTCCGAGCTGTAGAGACAGGGCCGGAAGTCCTCGCCGGTGTCGGTGTTCAGCGAGGGCGTCCAGGATGCTGTTGGCGGCCACGTACCCACATTGTTCTGGGTTTCCCCAGGCGGCGGTGACAGATGACAGCAGGAAGAAGATGCCCAGGTCATCGTCCTGTGTCAGCTCGTGCAGGTGGAGGGCTCCCCACGCCTTTGCTGCAAGGGACTTTTCCAGTTGACTGTCCTTCACGTCTAAGACATTGGCATCATCAATGACAGCAGCGAGATGGAAGAGGCCTTTCAGCGCAGGAATCGAGGTGTCGGCTCTAAGATGGTTCAACACGTTTGTCAGCGACGTCTTGTTTGACACGTCCACCTCGTATGTGTACACCTTTCCGCCTTTGGACTCCATGTACTCTACAGTGTGGATATTTTCAGCTGTTTTGCACCCACTTCTGGACAGGAGGGCAATGTGCTTGGCTCCATGGTCTACCAGCCAACGGGCCAGGGCTTGTCCAACTCCACCGAACCCGCCAGTAATGACGAATGTACCGTCTGCCTCCAGTATTTCTGAAGATGGCACCAAGCTCTCCGGTTCAAACTTGGCAGGCGTCTCAAACACAACCTTGCCGACGTGTTGGCCCTTTGACATCCACCGAAACGTCTCCTTGTAGTCGTCGATAGTTTTCACTGTTGTCAGCACAGGACTGATGAGANAGTTTTCACTGTCGTCAACACAGGGCTGATGAGTCTCTTCTCCAGAAGAGAGCAGATTGTCTCCATCATCTTTCTAACGTACTTCGGTCTTTCCTTCATCAGCAGATCTAGCTGCACAGAGAGGAACGTCTTGTTGTTCAGCAGTGGTCCCATGTCCATGCCTACGCCTTCCAGGATGGAGCGTTTCCCGATTTCGCAGAACGTGCCTCCAGGCTTTAGAGACTTCATGGTCGCAGTTTGCAGGTCACCGTACAAGGAGCTGAGGACGACATCTACTCCTTCGCCATCTGTCCATTCCATGACATCATGGTAGAACTGGGTAGACCTGGAGTCAGACACATGAGTCATTCCCATCTGCCTCAGGTAGTTGCGCTTGTCTTCAGATCCAGCGGTACAGAACACCCTGGCCCCAACCATGCCTGCCACTTGTATCGCTGCTTGTCCAACCCCGCCACAGGCAGAGTGTATCAGCACTGTCTGCCCTTCTTGAAGCCGTGCTCTCTCGATCAAGGCGTAGTATGCGGTGATGTAGACCATGCTGAACCCGGCTGCATCTGTCCAGCTGATATGTGAAGGTTTTGCCATGACAAAGTGCTCGTCACAAGTCACGTGTGACGCGAAGCAGTGATCGCCAAAGGCAATAACCTCGTCTCCAACTTTGATATTCTTCACATCGTTACCGACTTCCACGACTGTTCCTGAACATTCCAGGCCGAACTGTGTTTGCAAGTTGAGACCTTCGAGAAGGCCAAGAGCCATCATCACATCTTTAAAATTCAAGCCCGCTGCGTGAACTTTGACTCTGACTCCGTTGTCTGACAGAGAGGCGGATGCTTGCTCGTAGAACGCCATGTCATCCAATGTTCCCGTCTTCCCTGGAGCGATATCCAGAGTCCAGCTTCCGGAGGGCACGTGCTGATACCGTCTGAGATGGACGTCTTCATGAGCCTTGGAGTCAGAAACTTCGCCGTTACGGATTGACAGCTCCCTCTCAACCGGCGGGTCGGATGTAAGCAAGGTCCCAACCACGTCTGTCAGTCCGTTCAGAATGTCTGAAGGCAGATCTACTGTGTAGATGGGGAGGTCTCTGATCTCGTTGTTCACAACTCGGAAGAAGCCCGTGGCGGCAGATGCAGTCGACAACGCGCCCCAACACTTCCACTTACTGTGAAAACCCACATGTCCTGAACTCTTCCGGACGCCTGGTACAGGGCTGGGTTAGGACCGGGTGTATGCCAGGGACTTGTCGTCTTCTGGTCCTAGACGTACACAACTCTTACGAGAGGGCCTTGGCTGGGGACGTCCATCCTGTCACCGATGGAACGTACCATTGTGTTGTGTGGTAGCAGGTTCTGAATTGTGCTGGTAAGGGGGCTATCAGGATCACCCACGAGTAGCCACTGTTGACTGTCAGTTTGCAAACTACAAGGAGCTTCTTGCAAGGGCGTTGGTTTTCTGCCGATGGTGATAGAATGGAAGAACTCTTGGGGTGAAGACACACTCACTACATCGTGCATTCCTCCATCTGCGAAAAGGTTGCTCCAGCCTTCCCTGGAGAGCCAACAGGTGTCCGTCCTGTAGTCATCATCATACACCCAACAGAGTTCCAACGATCCAAACACAACCTCGCACATGTAGAAAGCGTTTGTTGCTTCAAACATGACAAGCCAGCCACCAGGACAGAGCAGACTTTTCATGTTCTGCAAGCCTTCCATTACGTCCACCGCCGAGTGAAGGGTGTCCATGCAGACCACGATGTCGAACGTTCCTGGGATGAAGTTCTGCGGTCCCACCGATTTCTCGATATCCAGCTGTTGGTATTTGACGAAAGTGTAATCTTCAAGTACTTGACTGGCATGTGCAAAGAAGGTTGTGTTCAGATCGGTGAAGACGTACTCAACGTGCCCCGCATCTCCTTGGCTTTTGAGAGGTTTCAGTAGGTAGCTTGCCAGTCCCCCCATGCGACCCCCGACTTCAAGGATACGAACAGTTTGTTTGCGTTCGAGTGCGGTGTTCACGGCCTGTCTACGGCATCAGCGCAGGCGCGGTAGTACAGACGTGTTGTGAGCGAGTCCATGAAGTATTCAGCTAGGCAGTCGGCGGCAAAGAGAATCGGCAGGGCAGCTGAGGGGTCCCGGAGAATGGTCGGCAGGATGTCTCCAAGGCGCTGCAACATGCTGAACTCGAGCTTCATCGCCGGTACTTCTTTTCTCATCTCATCTAGGGACTTGTGGATCTCATCCAGTGACATCGTGTCACGTTTTGCCTCATCCACGGCGTCGATGATGGTTCTGAGCCTCTCTACGTACCTCTTGTTTCTTGGATTGACCTCAGTGTCTGGCACGGTATCCAATGCAAGTTGAACGTAGGATAACGCCAGACGTTTGAGGTTTGGCAGGACGGTCTCTGCTGCCTCTATCATCTTCATGTCGTCGCTGTACTGTTTCTGGAGATGTTCGTCTTTGAACAGGTCGCAGAAGATACTTGTTTCCGGCAGAGGAGAGATGACCGGCTGCCATCTCGTCTCATACAAGCAGCTGTCTGTGTCGACGTCTGAGTTGATGCCGGAAACATTTGTCGCTTCGAACCCGTCGATTTGTGCAAGGATCTTCCCCTGGGCTGTCGCAAGTGTTATGTTAACCTTGACTGACATGCTTGAACGGGAGACAACCGTGGCATGTGCTACCATTTGTTCCCCGAGTGGTAGAGAGGGTACGTACATCCTAAACTTGGCGATCTGAGTCGGGAGGTACAGAGATGAGCAGGGCCCTATGGCAGCGAGGGCAACCTGGAAACATCCATCCAGCGTTGTCGTTTGGACTCTTTGCTGTGCATCTGATGCTGGCTTCAGAAAACCAATGGCTTTCCAGTCGCCTACGAAGGCCTCGTTTACAACCTGAAACTCGGGGCCGTACTTCAGTCCCAAGTCACCGAATTGCTCGTAAAAATTCGCGACCTTTTCCATGGCCTCTGTAGGCGTCGTGTCCAGGACACTCTCTGAGCTGACATGGTTAGGTTGGATGAACAAACACCCTGCGTGTACTCTGTCTGTGGCTACCTCTAGTTTTCTGCCCTCTTTTGTGTACGTCAGCTGGATGGTGGCGTTGGTTTTGTTGAGGTCGTTAACCTCTGGCCAGACAAGGACGTGTTTGAACTGAATGTCGTCTAGTGCTGGGTTCTCAGTGCTATCCACAGCCATCTGCACCATGTATTCGATGTATCCCGCCCCTGGAAACACCACACTGTCATTCACTACGTGGTCTGCAAGGAAGGGGAACGTTTCCAGCGTGATGTTCCCGTTTTGTCCCTTGAAGGTGCGATCCTCAAGACCCAGCCTCCTTTTCCGTGAAGATTCGGCCTCTTGCCAATGCTGGTGGTGCTGCCAGGCATATGTTGGAACCGGCGCCCATTCAGCCGCGTCCTGGGTTACGTTTGTCCAGTTGATGTCCACACCATTCACGTACAGTGTGGCCAAGGCACGCAGCATGCATTTGTGGTCATTTTGCTGACGTTGTCCACATGGCACTGTGACTTTTATTGGACAGTTTTCATGCTTGAGTGTCTGGTTGACTGACGACAAGAGCGTAGCGGAGGCACCAAGTTCGATGAAAACGTCAGGATTGTGATCTTGGATTATGGACCGAACGGCTGAGGTGAACTTGACCTCTCCTCTGATGTTTTCCCACCAATACTGGCCGTCAAACCTCCCAGTGTAGTGCTTCCCTGTCACTGTGGAGTACAAAGGTGCGGGGACTTCTCCATGTCTGTCTGGTTGTACGGAAGACATCGCCTGGAGGAAGGATTCTCTGATGGGGTCCATGTGGTCGGTGTGGAAGGCACAGGAGACACGCAGCATTTTCACCTTTGTTGGGTTTTGATCTTGAAGTTCAGCAATGGCTTCTGTCGCTCCTGCTACTGTGACAGATGTGGGAGAATTGTCGCACGCCAGTTTCACACCCGGACACTTAGACACAAGCCCCTCAGCCTCTGCCCTTGATGCACGCATGGCTGCCATGCTCCCAGATCCCTGCAGTTTGGTTTGTTCTGTGCTCCTGATGTAGATAGCTCGAATAGCCTCGTCCAACGTCAGACCACCGCATGCATAGGCTGCCGCAACTTCTCCCAGACTGTGACCGACGATGACGTCAGGTGAAATGCCCCAGTGCTTCAGCAAAGCAAACAACCCTACCTGGGTGAAAAGTATTGCGGGTTGGGAGACTTTCATTTCTGCAAGTGTGAACTCGGTGGGACTGTCGCTTGTGGTGAACAAGCCGGACTTCTGTAAAATGGACCATCCACTGACTTGTGTGAAGATCTGATCACACGTATCGACTGTTTCCCTGAACACAGGTTCTAGTTGGTACAACTTCCTGCCCATGTCATCCCATTGCTGCCCTTGACCAGGAAATACAAAGCAAACTTTAGGGCGGTCACTCTGTGCTGTCCCGGTGATGATATCGTCAGCAGCCATCTTGTTGACGTAACACTGCAGGCCTTCTCTTGCTCTCGCCCCAGAATTGGTCACGACAGTAAGTCTATTTTGATAGTGGTTTCTGCGCGTCGCTACCCATGAAGAGACGGTGAGGGCATCTCTCTCGTCTTGAAACGTCAGCCACTTGGAAGAAAGGTCTCTGAGGGCGTCTAAAGACTTTCCACTCAGCGGCAGAATGATGAATTCACCTTCTTGGTCACTTGGTCCGAACTGCCATCCCCTCCTGTGGTAAGACGGACTTGCTGGCGGTGTAGCGTTGTGCTCTTCCATGATGACATGGGCCAGGGCTCCTCCAAATCCAAAACTGTTCACGCCAAGGGTCACGGTTTCGTTGTCAGGAAATTTCTCTACTTTAGTTTGTACAGAGATGCCCAGCTCTTCAAAGTCAACTTTAGGAGTCGGTGAGGTGAAGTTGACGGAGGGACAAAGGGTTCGCCTGTCCAGCATCAGTGCTGTCTTGATGACGCCCACCATGCCTGCAGCGCACTCCATGTGTCCAAAATTGCTCTTGGCAGACCCGATCCTCATGGGGGAGGCGCGATGTGGACCGAAGGCTTTTCCAATTGCTTCAGCCTCTGCTGGATCTCCGACGGGTGTGCTTGTTCCATGCGCCTCGACGTACAGGACCTGTGAGAGGGGAACTCCGAAGCGGGCGTAGGTTGTCCTCATGAGCTGCTCCTGTGCACTGGAGGACGGCATGGTGATGCTCTGACTGAAGCCGTTGTCTGATATGGCGCTTCCCCTGATGATGCTGTACACGTGATCTCTGTCTCGTATGGCGTTACTGAGAGGCTTGATCAGGACGGCTCCAAAACCTTCACTGCGGACGTAGCCGTTGGCAGAAGCGTCAAACGGACAGCTGAACCCGTCAGGTGATAGAACCCCCATCGCGCTGAACGCTACCGTTACCTCCGGCATGAGGAGGACATTGCTACCCGCTACGAGGGCGACGCTGCATTCTTTGTTCCTCAGTGAGGAACACGCTATGTGGAGGGCTGTCATTGATGCTGCGCACGCGGTATCTACTGCAAGACTTGGGCCCTTCAGATTGAAGGCATAGGAGATTCTGTTTGCGGCCACGCTATGCGCAATTCCTGTGTTTACATATGAGTTGAACAGGTGCTTGTCTCCTGCCATGAACAAAGCATAATCCATCATGCCTATTCCCACAAACACACCACACGACTCAGACACACTCTCAGGTGTGATACCTGCATCTTCAAACGCCTCGTACGTCACTTCCAGCAGGTGACGCTGCTGGGGGTCCATCATGGCGGCCTCACGAGGTGAGATCTTGAAGAAGGTGTGGTCGAACATGTCGATGTCGTCCACAAACCCAGCCTTGCGTGTGACGTGGGTGCCTGACTGGTGTGGATCGGTGCTGTGGTAGGCTTCAAGGGACCACCTTTCTGGTGGAACCTCGGTGATGACGTTTCTTCCTTCGCTGATGACTTCCCAAAACTTCGAGGGGTGTTTGTGCCGCCAGGCATCCGGCAACCTTAAATTAAATTTGTCTCCATAAGAATCTATCTACAACAGAGTACATGTACAATTAAACAGCAACTGTAAGACGCATAGAACCGTATATCACCTGATGGATAAGAAACATTGTACTCGTATTATTATGAAGCAAATTTAAACTGTAATTTCCAACATAAGAAATTGGACTTTGTTGGAAATTACAGTTTCTAAACCTGCTTCATAATGACGTCTACCAACACAGATGAACTTTCAAGATAACGTTGTCTTCGTGAAAATTAATGTAACTTGCTTGGTCCGGCCAGTACTTACATAGTGTTAGAAAGTTAAACGAAATGGCGACTCACCGATGCCGACTATAGCGAGTGTACAGTTGTCGTTGTCTGGACCTGGTTGGTGGCATGGCTGTTGTGTCTCTTCACATCGCTTTTCTCTGCTATGTGCGCAAGAGTTTCTTTCGTCGAGAAATCCGTCGAAATGGCCATTACTGACTTCCATCTGTAAAAACCATCGACAGGAAAATGATACACGGGTTGTATATCAGTCTCAGTCTTGTCGTCCTGACGGACGATCTGCTCCAATCAAGTACGATGGGTGCGGCGGTGTGCCGCCAAACCAGCATTACTTCTGCAGTACTTGCCACAGTTTTCGCACAAGAATGCCGTGGATAGGCACTGTTCGTGTCTCTTGCGTTGTCTGTCCAGCTCCTTGGATTGCAGGTGTGAAATGATCAAGGTCAACTTTGTGATATCTAGAGTCCCAAATGTATAGCCATGTAAATGATAAACATTGGAAATACAGTTTATCAAGGGAAGTTCAACCCACCTCGGCGGGCTCCGCCTGTTGGAATGCCGTGGTGTCCACTGGCCCCGTCATACGTCTATGTGATCTTCTCCTGAATTTGATGAGACACATGGTTAGATACGTATAACGTTACTCGTGCAGATAAAATACATTCTGCAAAATTCGATACAGTGATGGTATTGTTTGGTACTGCAGCAGAATTTCCTTTTTCTTTGTTCTGGTCTTCTGGACACGTTAGAGTCATGATTTTTGAGTGGCATATAGTAGTAGGTTTTGACCTCGTGAGGAAGTAGTATGGCCCCCTAGCAGCTTTTTGGAACTGCAGGTGCCATTTGTGCTTGAGACTTTTAAAAAGTATAACTAAAGAACGGCGTTGAAAAATTATTGCGACTTTTGGTACGTATATCTATTAGTGTTTGAGACTAAATTAAATGATAATGCAAATCAGATACTGATTTGCATAATCAATGAGGGAATTCTAAGCACTTCGGCAGAACGTACTGCACCTGCGTGAAACCCGTAATGTATTGTACATAGCACTTCGGCAGAACGTCTCATATAAGGTTGTATTCGCTCATATAAGGTTAGCATTTCCACAGTAGTTTCCAAATGTTATGTGGGAAAGAATATCCTTTGCAACAGGCAAAATTCTGATGCAACGTTGACCAAAAACCCAACGAAAAACGCGAAAATACGGGGTTCTGCGCAGGCGCAGTACGTTCTGCCGACGTGCTTGCTATACAGTAAGTATACTTAATTATTTGGCATTGAAAACAGTACAAAGTATACAGTTTTAAAGGGGTGCATGCCAAAAGTTATAATGACTTGTTGGTAGATATGTAAAGCATACCCATGCCAAATTTCAGATGATTTGAGTGTAATACCAGGTCTCAAGGACCCCAAATGTACAGATTTTGTTGGAAAATGCCCCCCCCCCCAAATAAAACCAAAAGCCTGTATCTAAAAAAATTAAACAAACGCCTGGGGGTATTTGCCCACTCTACCTTCATGCCAAATTTCATGTTATTTGGCCCCGGCCCCAAAATGGTTAGCCTGGATGCCAGACCCAAAGCACACTGGATATATTTTGTGTCCAGTGTGCTTTGGGTCTGGCATCCAGGCTACAAAATGGTTGAATCCATTTAACGAAATGGTATAGTAGGAGAAGAAGAAGAAGAAACGCCAGAGAACACAATAGTGTGATGAAGCCATGAAAATATATATGTTCTGTTATATCATTTTACATTCCGCTAGAAGGCCTATACAAAAACAGCAGTTATGCAAGGTGATCCAAGTGTGCGTTCGCCTTTCTCGTACACAATATAATATAACTGCGCTGTCTTCACAGTGCTGAGGTCACATTTCCAAACCGGGGCCCGTTTTCATATATATTTTTCAACATTCCATATCATGAACATACACAAATAGTGCTCGTGATTACTTTTAAAACTTTGTTGGTTTTGTTGTCTTTTATTTCATACTTTTCGTTCACGAAAGCTGCCCGGTCGAGGCTCAGTTTGGAATTGTGACCTCAGCATTACATGTATATAACTTACCTTACCATCAGGCAATGATTAAAAACAACATACATGTATATTTCCATGCATAGAAATCTGGTGGTGAGCATGTCACGGTCACATAATGCGACGCGCATAAAACATATCAGACAGCTAAACACCCTACATGCATGTATCTACATGTACTTACTAGTGCTCTGCGCATGGTGAAGCGGAAATTATCCCGGCACACCCACAGACAAACGGCACAGAAAACACAAATTTCTCGTCGACGGTAATGATTGAAATATACTGGATAACATTAAAAAACTGTCCAGCGTAACCTATACTGTCAATGCTATCATAATCCTGTCTTTGAACGATCAGAAAACACGCACGCGCGCAAGCACGAACCAAGGTCAACTTGACCCTCCTTGTACAAACACATCCAGCTGATCATGTGATGACACAGTTGAGTAATTGATCAAACAAAAAGAAACAAAACACTTTCAAAATCTATTGACTTTGAGCTGCGTCATGAAATGAAGCTCGAAGTGGAGGTGCCAAAATATGACGGCTTACGAGTGTGATTTAAAGCTGTGGTTTACTTTATAGATCTGGTAGTTTGTGGGAGTGCAACAAACTGAGTGCGCCTCGCGATCGTGTGGGTTGATTTAGCGCCAACCATAAATGTCAGAAATGTGAAAAAAATGCACAAATGTGTTGAAAAGTGTGAGTAAATTACAATTAGATGACTTTTTCCCGATCATTCATAATCGAAACAGTAGCTTATAGGCAGTATTGTTCTCAGATATCCTCTACCAGGCTTCGGGAGGCGACTGGAAAGAGTAGAGATCGGTGATAACATGCCGAGGGAGTTGGTCCGCTAGAGAGAACATTTTGCCTCCAGATCATAGAGCGGCAAACTGTTCTCTCCAGCAGACCAGCTCCCATGGCAAGCTATCTCTCTCTTTGGCCGATTTCTACTCTTTCCAGCCGCTTTCCGAAGCCTGGTAGAGACTGCCGACCGACGCGAGACAAACAATCGAGTCCCAGGTCTGTACACTGGGGCTCTTATATAACGTTACCTAAGACTGAGAACGCCTGTTAAAACCGGCGTCCCTTTCACTAAGTTAGAAATAAGTGATAAGTTGCGCCAAGCAAAATCCATTGCGCGGCGCAACTGCGCATACAAAGTGTGTATTTCAAACCCTGTAAAACTACATGTAAAATTCATACTAAAACTTTCTTCCTACCTTCAATCTCCCGCTGATATTCCCTGATGTTGTGTTCTGACGACAATGTTACAAAACTAACACTTATTCATCGGGAGACGTCAGACTCGACTCGCCTGAAATTACCATCTGATGCGACCAACAGACGTAGACGTCGGACTCACTGAGATCACCATCCGACCCGACTAACAGACGTTATGTAAGCCTCCTATAGAACTACAGGGTTTTTATACGGTTACCTGGCCTTCGTAGGTCCGTTTATCATTTCTGAGAAAGGGTCAGCCGTGTTTGTCGGAGATTTCTGCAGAAATTTGTTTCCTTATGACGTTGCTTTAGTACCTATAGTCCCCTCAGTCAATAAAGGAAGTATTACATAACAGGAAGGAGCTGTGGTACTTCAGTATCATGATCAAACATCCTGTTAGATCCTGTAACATGATAAACCAGTCTGTACCGGTTTGTTAGACAGGCCGAGAAAGGTCTAACAGGTCGATGACCTCACGACTAATCTCCAAGCAGATCCTAGGGTAGCAAAAAGGCAGTATCAAATTGGCAAGGCAGTATCCATTGGCCAGATAGAGGGTCCATGCGTGTGGGATAGACAAAAAGGGGGCCGTATATAAAAAGGTAACGATCTTCCCCCTCCAACCTCTGCTTGGAGAGTACTCACGAACTTATGTTCCTTTCCATATACTCCCACATTTTTGTTCATGCTGTAGGCGACACACAAAAATGCAATCCAGCTGCAGCAAATTGTATAACTTTTATTGAGAGATCATCGCCCCATAGCCCAGTATATTCTTCGTACTCTAATATGATTTCGAAATCGTCCTCAAAATTGCTAAAAAAATCGCTCCCAGGTTCTGCCATGTCGTAAAGGGAAGACGGCAGTGTGCCCCTATGGTATTCTTGTATGCATGTATGAGTGTCTCGGGTTTTAATTAGATTTTCACACCCGCTACGAACAGCACTGAAAGGAAACTAAAAATGCTGTGTTCAGTCCTCTTGTAAAATGTCATTGCGACAATATTAATAAGTTTCTGTATGTAGAAGGTCAATTATGTATAGGAATGGACAATTATAAAAAATAATAAATGTTGTACGAAGCGTTCATGCCTTCGTGTTGCCACAAAAAAGGACTAGAGGTTTGTAGTTAATTAATTAATTAAGACGTTTATTGCAAATCCATGCCCGAAGGCTAATTGCAAGTTACAAACATAAAAGAATATTGAAACAAAGTATGAAATAACAATAATTTACTTCAAAATCTACATAATGAAGGTAGTTGTCTAAAACTATGGCTAGGTCTGCTAAGAACACAGCAGGAACCGGATATAGCGTCAAAACACCACAGAAATTTACTTCCTTATAGCGTCTGGACTGGAGTCAAAATCGTAAATTGTAATTGACCACAGGAAGTGGTTTGCGCAGCTTATCCTATCTGCTAACATTATAATCCCTGTCTGCTAAAATATGGTGTGAAAGTGGTGGCACCACACCCACTGAACAAGTAGTGCAAATGTGGTGTCATCATGACACAGCTGGAAACGTTAGCACAAATGGTAAACCCCCAAATGAATCTGGTTCGAGATTAGTCGATTGGAATGGATTACATCGGTTACCTCCGGCAAAAGCTCTATAGGCAGGCAGTGATTCGGCGACCTCTAGCGGCAGAAAACCTAACAGCAGCTTGGGTTGGCAATTGCCTTACAGCATGATATACATGTGTGATATTACCAGGTCAAGCAGGTTTTTAAAATGTATCCTGGGTGTCTTGTTTGATGTGCCTAAATAACAACTCACTCACTAACTAACCCACTCTTTGTTTTTCCAATGAGGTTAAAATACAAGTATTTAACCTCCTTGGTTTTCCAGAGATTTCTCAATATTATAAAATAGGGGTGGTTATGTACGCCAAAGAATAGATATACACCACATGTATGTAAGGAACACAAAGGTCCACTTTATTTATATTGGTTGGTATTTTATTGGAGTCAATTGGTACAGCATTATAGGAATGCCTGCATGTCTCAGAAATCACTGAACCCTGGATGTCACAGAATCTGATGTAACTTCTGCAAAGCTGGTGTGTTACGCCAAATGGCAGTTATACGGGCTATACAGATACAGATACTTTTGCATATCAATTAAAACTGTGTGCCATGTAAACAATGTTATTTCTTAAAACTCCCATTGATATTTCTTTGGCCTTAAAAAGTTATTCTTTTCAATATTGAAGGCATTACAGATTAAAACATTCTGCATCTGTATCCTGTAGCTAGCTATCATTCTAAAAAAATGCCCTTGTGACATAGCGTCCATACTGCCATACAGTAATCACCCTTGTCATTTGTATCTTTATCTTATATCAAACTCCTCTGGAAGGCTCGTTGTTCTAGGACAGATTCAGTCTCCTTTCAGCCTCCAGCTTGACTTCTGACTTCTTCACCTGTAAAAGACAGAGACATTTGATTTTTTGTCATTTTTCCATTTTCAAGTCTCATGCTTTAAACAATTAAAATTGTTCATTTGCTGTGTTAGTATAGGACTGAAGAGAAACTGATTAGGTTATATCAGACCACTGCAAATTATAATTTGGTATCCACTACTACTTGGCTAGTTACTGAATATAAGAACTACTCAGTTAATTATGTGTTATCAGAGAGCATGTTGGTTTATCAACATTTGGAAAGAGTATGATTGTGTTAATTAGTTAAGAAGTTATGTAAGTGACAAAGGGTTATCAAGAGAAGAGACAGAGATAATCTGCAAGAAATCTAATATCAAAATGTCAGACTTGGATCCTGACTGCTGATAGATACCAGTACTCACCTTTTTGGTAGGAGTCAGGGGGAAAGTGTCAAAGAAGCACACAAACTGTGGCACTTTCACAGCAGGCAGCTGGTTATGACAAAAAAGAAACAAGGGTTTACATTTCAGTAAATTGTTCACTCAGTCAGATTGACTTGTAGATATTTGCAAGTCCATTTAATACAAATTCATTATAGTAACAGATTTTGTTAATTAAATGATCTAAACTCACTTGTTATCATGACAAAATGAAAACAATGGTAAAGAACTTCAACTGAAATCTTAAATCTTCCAATAGCTTTCTTCCACTTCATTGAATTCAAAATTTATTACGTACAATTTTGAAAATAATCAATAGCATTAACCTTACCTTGTCCTTACAGAAATCCAAGATGTCTGTTTCAGTCAGTGAGGCTGCACTTTCCAGTACAACACAGGCACACAGCTTGGTTTCTCCAGAAACAGACACCTCTACTATCTGAAGACACAAACAAAAAGGACATTAAGTACATGTAGATATGACTACAAGTAGCATGCATGGTTGACTTAAGTATTGTTCATCACACCTGATAGTATTTTGCTGATAGTGCCAACCTTCCAATCAAAATACCTGAGTGGTCTACAGTACATGTTACTAAGCTTAGAATGAATTATTACACTTCTGTGAAAAAAAAGAATTTTCAACTAAATTGTTTATAACATTATAATAACAAAGTTAATGTTTTAAACTGACTTGATTAAATCTTAGCCTGCTTTTTCTCAGTTTGGACTTACCTGTCCATCCGTGATTTGCTTGTGGGATCTTAAGACGTTCTCTAATTCTTTAGGGAAGATGTAGGTGTCTCCAACTTTGATACGTTCTGACTCCCGACCGAGGAGTTTAACATACCCATCCTCATTCATAGATATGATGTCCCTATAAATAAGTGTTTGAAAAAACAGTTTGATTCTTCATGTAAGCAGCAAAAAACAGTTTGATTCTTCATGTAAGCAGACAAAATATGTGAATAGTGGTTATTTCGATATCAATCATTATGATACACTGCTTCATTCTTTTTCTTTTAATGATATACCAAAAGAGTCTTTAACAAAAAAAATCTATCAAATGTTTAACTGTTGCAATCTTTGATTAGCTAGAAAAAGTTGCTTCCTTAATTGTGATGAAGCTTTTCCAACTCACCCAGTCTGAAACCAGCCATCTGCAGTGAAAGCCTGGTCTGTCTTCCCCCTGGTCCCCCCAGTACTGCAGCATGGTGCAGTACCCACGGGTCAGGAACTGTCCAGGAGTGTTCACAGGAACTGTACAGCCAGCATCATCAACAACTTTCACCTGAAGGGATTGTAAGTAAAAACAATATATTACACTAAAGGTTGATCACAGAAGGATTATTTAACTACAGCAACATTTACATTGTAGTAATTTATTACAATCCAAACAGGTGTTTGCCGTGGTTATTGCCTTGCCTGGTGACTTGCCCTGCCTGGTTCCACAGGGTTGTGGGGTACTGTACTGGAATTTAACCCTGAATGTCATGACTTTATGTACATCTTACACTACCTTACACATCTTACCTCCACATGAGGATGGGGACAGCCCACAGTTGAAGTAAGCTTTTCATCTGGGTCTCCAAGGACGCTTTGGAAAGCTACTGGGCCACACTCTGTCATGGGCATGGCAACCTGTTCACACACAAAAACATATTCAAAAGGAACCAAGGAAACAAATCTGTCCTGAGTCATAAATATCTGATAGTGATATTGTGCATGGCTTGAACAATGATATTCCTTTGACCAACAGATAAATCAAAGCAAGGACATTATAAAACCCTTGATTAAGGACACATTAGAGAAATTACCGTCACATTGATGAGATGCAGCTTCTGCCTAAACATCTGAAGCATTGGCAGAGGCAGGTCAGAACCTCCTATACCCTGCCCGCCAATCGTTGCTGGAGAAAACATACAAGTGATTGAGTCATTCTCTCAAAATACACACTGGTCAATATTTTCAACAGTTCATTTACCATTGATACATATCTTTAGTACATCATTTGACAACTGTGTTCCAGGCTTCTTACCTGTTCTCAAGCTGCTGATGTCGTAGTCTCCAAAAGTTGGCTGCTTGACTAAGGCCATTAGCATGGGAGAATTACCATACACTGATGTGCACCTATGGAAAAGAAACAAAGCTTGTTGCAATGCTGGTCAGATAGATTTCTTTGATCATTACAAACTCTTGTATAGTTTTTGAATTAATAAAATAAACAATTTGCATTATTCAGAAATGTTATGATGTTTTATCAAAACAAGACAACATTATATTATAATTGTTGCAATAATGTTTTGTACCTCTCTTTGTCAATGGCTGCCAGCACAGCTATGGGGTTGAAGTCAGGACCGCTGTAGACAGCAGTGTGACCAAACACCAGTGGGTTCAGGTTACACACGATCATGCCCAGTGCACGCCAGATGGGCATGGGAACACACAGGCGATGGTCCTGGAAAAACACAATCACCATCATCAATGAATGACAGTGTATTGGAGGAACACATTATTGTGTGCAACAACTTCTGATACCTGTTGCAGTGGCATAGATTCATGCATCAACAATATCAGACCTCCTAAACAAACATATTTTAACTTGATGAAATACAGTACTACTTGATGAAATTGATCCATTCATTTGATTTTAATTTTTGTTGTCATAAACATTTTCAATGTCCCCTTTACCTCCTCATGATAGTTGAGTCTGCGGCCAGTAAAGCAGCAGTTGTTGATCACATGGCGATGTGAGAAGACTGGTGCTTTAGGAGGCCCAGTAGTACCCTGAAAGGGAAATAGTGATGAACATCCTTTCTGTAACAAATCTCTGACAGTAAGTGAATGTATTTAATGTCTGCTACTTGGAACTAAAACTTATTGTTACAGCAGTAATACAGCTTGAATTTTTATAAAACATTTTTGAAGCATTGTTACAGCAGTAATACAGGTTAAATCTTTATAAACCTTTTTTAACTGAAGTGATGTTTGAAAAAATGGAAGTAAATTTTATACTTTCACTCCATACCGAGGTGAAGGCAATGTGTATTGGCTGGTCAGGCTGGAGGGTTTGTTGTAGCTGTTTCAATCTCTCCACTTCCTGTTCTCCTCCTTTCTTGGTAACATCCCAGAACTTCAGAACATCACTGAAGTACATGGAAAAAAAAAGATACTTGTCAATTAGTACACAATTACATTTGTATGTATCATCAAATTAGTCAACTCAATTTGCGTGTTGAAGGCCTCCTAGCCATAGTAAAGGAACAGAAAGTGAACTAGTGGTACGGCCACATGTCATGGTCATCAGGACTAGCCAAAACTACCATATAACAGTCCAGGGAGGAAGAAAGATTTAAATACGGATGATACATGTGGTTGGGATGAGAAGAGAAGACCTGCCCTACCCCTCTGTTTCCTCTCCCATACTGATGATCTTCAGCTGACTCAGACTGTCAGGGGATCCTGTTTCAGACTTTACCACAGACATCAGAACTTTGTGGAAGTCCTTCTTGGGAGATGTTGGAGCAATCACAATGCCCTGAGGCTGGACCTGATGGAAATGTATGGAGGAAAAAACATTTAAAATATGCAATCAAATGACATCATTCAATTGTGCAACTTTTTTCAGGCTAGTCATTCCTGCTAACAATGGAGATTTATAGGAAGTCAATAGATTAGGACAGAAAAAGTGTATGTTATTAAGATTTAGATATATTTTAATTGTATGGTATGTGTACATGGTCAAATGACTAATCGTGAACATCCTGAACTATCATACAGTTACAAAGTATTATTGTTACACAACATTGTGGTTGACAGTACCTTGTTCAGGGCATACTTGAGTTCCTCTGGCCCAAACATAGGGCTGACTGCCACCAGTATTATGCCGACCTTGGCGGTTGCATACTGTGTCAACACCCACTCATACCGGTTGGGCGACCAGACTGCCAGACGGTCACCTGGTTGGAAGCCAAGGGCCAGTAGTCCAGTCGCTAGAGCATCGGTCTACATTGGTTTATAGAAAATAACAAAATTTGTTGATAATTCTATATGCACTTTATGAATGTATTCACATAATCATACACATAGCCCCCTATGCCTATATGTGCTTTAAATAGCGCAGTGACAACAATTTACTTTGGGTATGAATTATTCCCTCAAGAAACTTAAAGTTTGAAGACTTAAGGGTGGGGGTCCCGACAACACTCAGAGTGCTTAACATTTTGAGAGCTGGCTAAATGTGTCCCCTTTGTCGTATATACAACAGTTGTTGCATCATGTCTTGATTGCACAGATAACACACCTCCTTCAACAGTTGTGAGAATGTTTTCCTGATGCCCTCGGCACAGAACACGACTGCCTCCTTGTC
The DNA here is from genome assembly GCF_001625305.1 of Branchiostoma belcheri. Taxonomy (NCBI): domain Eukaryota; kingdom Metazoa; phylum Chordata; class Leptocardii; order Amphioxiformes; family Branchiostomatidae; genus Branchiostoma; species Branchiostoma belcheri. The sequence continues at coordinate 41,673 of NW_017803932.1, read as the reverse complement.
TGGGCTCTTCTCTGCTGTTTCCTGTAAGACCAGTCCAATGGTCTTCTCCAGGAGCGGTGTTGAGTCCACTCCATGATTGTAACTTTCTGTGAGCTTAAACCTGTGACAGTCATAAAGGCAACTTAAAATAACTTAACATTACATTTCAGAGCCTTAAAATCACAGCAAGGAAAAATGAACAAGGAAGAATTATTACCTAATGGTATTAAGGATATTATGAGTATGAGTTTATGATACATAAAAAACAGTGACTTGTTATGTTATAAGACACATGTACACAATGTATAGTTTGGTGAGATCTTTTTCCAAGACAAGTTTATTGTCAAGTCATGCAACTCCATTTCTTTGTATCACTTTGACTTGGTGTCATCCGCACTGTACGTGTTCTGCTCCGTACAAGTTAATCAATACAGTTGCGCCCCTGCCACATGGTAGACGAACTGCACCATTACTAGATGTACATGTGCGCCACATTCAAAGCGTCAACGTAGAGTAGGTCAAGACAACCGGGCTATTTATCACGTTTAAGGAATTGCTCAATTTTGAGGTTCTTTATGTTCAATGTTATATTTTGGGGTGTGAAAGTTTTTCGTGTCAGCGTGCCTACCGTCATACTATTCACTTTGTAAGGAATCGCCACAACTTTAACACGCGATCCCCACTGATTTATCTATTGAGATATCTAGGGTAAAACATGTACGTTAATGCTGAAAATCTACTGTCGCACTTAACTTCGACGTTCGTTACTTGAAAGGGAGAAGTGAATAGCTGATATAATTTTTGTCAAAACGATCCTGCGCTCCATTACATGCACTGGCGAGTTGCCAATAAATAGCACAACGACGTCTTTTAATTATGGTACTCACATGTCCGCTGTTAATGTTAACGGCCTTCACTTCAGATTCACCAGCCGTAACTTCCTCTCGGTGACAACACTACGTGCTCCCGTACGTGACAACACATTAACCAGGTGTTGTGTGACTGAGAACACCTGCGGATTACTGAGGCGACGCGGTCATGTCAGTGCCCGAGCGGCGAGCCCTGTTTCCGAGAAAAAGTTTGTTGATCGAGCTAGTCATACCACGCCACTTCCTTGTGCCATTTCAAAGGTAAAGGTTCAAAGGTCGGCATGAGGCAACCGAATGTGTCAAAAGTATGGCATTGAACTATGTTATGGTCCACAGTACAAAGTACGGATTTGACGTTATGTAAATGTGTTTCACATTTGGTGCTATGCTGCACGGCATACATAAAACTCAAACGTATAAAACTTCACGGCCTGGATCAATTCTATAGAGAAGGCGGCTACGCACCTACTGGCCAAGGGCTATCCGACCAGTTTATCTTGAAAGTTTATCTGTGCTGGTATAGAAGTCCTTTCAAAACAGGTTTGCACTGTACGTCCCAAAACAAAAGATTGTCCTCACCAAAATTTTCGAATGTTCAACTCCGGTTTTTATCAAGAACGGAACATTGATGACCCACCACTTCCTTGAAAAAAGTGTGTAGGAACTAACGAGTCAAACCTTCACTTCAAACCTACAATTTAATACCTTCACTCCCAGTATTCTTTAGATCTATGTTATTATGTGACTGAAAATTTACAACATGGGCCATATTGTCACTCCTCCGATCCCTGTAATGCAGTGGTCCAGTTCTGACCAGAGACATCCTAGGCGTGGCTAGTTACGCCCTCCAGACATCACGTTTATCACAGGAAATGACTGGGCTTTCAACATGTCTGTACTTCATCACAATGCTTTGATTTTTTTTCGTGACATTTCCTCGTGGGCCGCTCTGTGTATATATAGAACACCACTTCGGGTGATTGAGTTATAACACGCGCACAAGAAAAGATCGCCAGATCACATCACGAATACAGAGAAACTCTACCTGGCGGCAAAGATTTCTCAGGCGCGTGAATAGTTTCTAAGGTATATTCGTGTTCATATACAGCTTGATCAATGGCATGGGCCTAGCCTCTTCCAGGCTTCGGGAAGCGACTGGAAAGAGTAGTCTTTAACGGACCAACTCCTTGACATGTTTTCTGTCTATGTGGAGAATTTCTACTCTTTTCAGTCGCTTCCTGACGCCAGGTAGAGGCTAGTGTATGCCTGGGTCTGTGGAAATTTGTTCCACAAGCTTTAAACACCTATCAGGTTTCGGCTTCTTCAAACTTGTACATATTCTTGCAAAGATTATGTGTGGTTAAGTCAAAAACGCCCTAACCATTTGAAGACGAAAATACTACAAAACACTCAGTCTGCCATAGCCACGCGTCTACTTTGAGATGTGAGTTGGAACTGGATGGTACCGAAAAATGCAATGTTGACTATTAAATAGGAAACGTACTTTTATTGAATGAATGAAGACCTTTATTACACATTTCTGCCACACTTGGCTAAGTACAGGTCACAACAAAACAAGATGAATGGACACGGTTAATAGATTATTTACGGACATGATCTCGTATTGCGCTCCTGCCCACCCGAAAGTTGCCGCCCCCGAGGGGACCAAAACCAGGCTATCACGTTTCTTGTGTACACAATGTCATGTATTTCGTCAACCTCCTTGTCAGGAGAGAATGTAAAACAGGGAGGTAGCAGACCGAATTCTTTTGCTAGACGTGACGCATTACTGCCTGACGGGGGTGTGAGTATTCTTGTCTCATGATGACGCTAGCTGTTTAGAACGTTTACTTGTACATCGTTTCCTGACAACCGATTTACCTGACCAAATATAGTCAGGGGGCATTTGAAAGGTTTCATCACGACTTTTATCTCATCCGCACTTAATGACTATAGCTAGCTATATGTGGCATCGGAATTACCCAGCACTTTGCAAATAAAGGTTTTTCTCAGTCTACTTCCTCCCGTGATGCAACGGAAACTTCTCAACTCATTATTTTACCTACAGTACGCACACACACACACACGCACACTTTGTTTAAGCAAACGTTGCTTTGCGGCTTGCCATATTTTGTTGCGGTTTCCAGATAAAACGATGTGGCGTTCTTTCGTTCTCCTGCCTTTCCTTTTAGCAGGCAACCTTGTTCTTTCGTTCAACCTGTCTATCCTGCACACCAACGATGTCCACTCCCGTATCGAGGAGACCAATGCGTTCGGCGGCAGGTGCCGGCCGGGCCGACCTTGTTTCGGAGGAGTCGCCCGCCTGGCCAGCAAAGTTCGAGAAGTCCGGAGTGTTGACGATAACGTGCTTTTGCTTGATGCCGGCGACTGGTTTCAGGGGACGCTATGGTACTACTTCTTTAAGAGCTCCGTCTTGGCACATTTTATGAACGCACTGCGGTACGATGCCATGGTAAGTTTTTTTTAAAAACAATATTTGTGGACAAATGTAGCTATAGAGCTTTCTAAGTATCAGACTTTTGACAAAGTACATATCTATAAGCTCTGGATTTTATCCAACCATTTTCACTCCATCTGGCGTCGAGAACTTCAACTTTGAAACATTGGAACAACGTTTTGTAACAGCTGGTAATAACAAAGTGTAGCCACCTACCTCAGTGTTTACATAATGCTAGACTGCGAACTCATGTCCATACACACTTAGTGAGTGGAAATACCCTTACAACAGGGGGAATGTCAGTATCACTGACTTGAGTCTCTTTGCTAGTAAAAAGTAACCCGGTATCTATACTTCAGACTATCGGCAACCACGAGTTTGACGACGGAGTGGGAGAACTGGGCGCTTTTCTCAGAGAGGTGAACTTTCCTGTAGTGAGCGCCAACATAAACGCCAGCAGGGAACCAGAGCTTCGATCTCTCTTCAGGTTAAACATCTTATCTTATAATCCCTTAATCGTTTCATTCATGAAAACAGTATTCATTCTGCCATCACAACCCCAGAAGATCATTTTTATACATAACATTCCAACTTTTTGTATGCCTCCGTGGATCATTAAATTAAATCTCTTATTCCCGTTGCATATAGCCCTTCAGTCGTCCTGAACGTGAGCGGAGAATATCTCGGCATTGTTGGCTACACGACTACAGATACACCCTTTATCTCCGACCCGGGTTAGTTATCGTTATCAAGTCCAGTCATCAGCAAGAGTGAGATAATTGCAAAATGTGAGATAATTGCAAAATAAATCCGTAAAATTGACAATTGGCTAGCAAACGTCCGTTTCTGAGATTTAATCTCAAACACATACACTGTCCTTGCTTACAGGAGATAATGTGGTGTTTACCGCGCTTGTGGAGTCGGTGCAGGCTGAGGTAGACAAACTACTGGACCAGGGAATCAACAAAATCATTGCCTTAGGGCATGCAGGTACGAGATACAGTGTACTTCGGCACTGAGGCTGTCTACAGTTACAGGCTATCGCTACGTACAGCGCTAAACATGAGACTTGCATTGCTAAGATGGCGGTATACAGAACAGGGAATGTGCATGTAGTACTGACCCGTACTTAAAATTCTAGAATTGTAATTCTAGAATTAACTTCATGTGTAAAGGCATTGTTAGCATTTTTTAAAGTAAAGGACATTGAAACACATTTTTGTTTGGCTTTCATGTACAGGAATATTCGTGGACCAGGAAGTGGCCTCACGTGTGCGTGGAGTGGACATCGTGGTTGGAGGACACACCAACACATTCCTATACACAGGTACTGTGAATAGAAAGTATCATAGTCCCTATAAACCAATTTTGTAACGTTTACGGAATGGCATTTATAAGATAATCCGCTTGCTATCTGTTGTAGGTCCACCTCCATCGACAGAAGAGCCTTATGACGTGTACCCTATCGCTGTGTACCCGGACCACGACCCCACCAGCCCCGTACTAGTGGTGCAGGCGTACGCCTTCGGGAAGTACCTGGGACACCTCAGGGTGACCTTTGATGACGACGGTAAAGTTAGGCAGTGGGACGGGAACCCAATTCTTTTGGACGACACAGTCCCGAAAGGTAAAAAAACTACTTTATGTTAACTAGAAATCATAGATTAAAGGCGAGCGGACTGTTCCTTCCAGGCACGATTTAGCACATTGTGCATATGATAGTATTAAGCCTTCTAAGGGATTTGAAAAGCTTTGAAAACATTTACTTTTGAACATACAAATCATTACAATGCACAGTGATATCTTTGAAGCCTGATCAGTAATGAAGCCTGGGTGCTGGACACATTTTACACTACGTCCGAGCGCACAACGTTCCGGCTCAAAAAATTATTGCGAAAAATTCTCTTGTAATGTCCATCCATGCCGTATTGCATGTAACTTTCCAACACGTGTTTTCGCTTCAACAGATGCCAACATCTCCGCCGAAGTGGCCAGGCTGGCGGCACAACTCGCCAACAAGACGGAGCAGTCGGTGGGGACAACACAAGTGGTCCTTGGCGGGGAATGTGATTTTGGGGAGTGCAACATAGGTTCGCAGCTTGTTT
>NW_017803932.1:10678-36242 GCF_001625305.1 Branchiostoma belcheri | reverse complement strand
CCACCGACATCATGTATGCGAATTGGCTATGGTACAGCATAATTTGCATATTTGATACCGAAACGGCTTTTTTTGGCTCAGAAATGAGAAATCGCTAAATGAGAAGCGATTTTCTCCATAACAATTTCATCCGGTGCGCAATGACCCACCGAAATCATGTATGCGAATTGGTGATGTTACAACATAATTTGCATATTTGACACCGAAAAAGCTTTTTTGGCTCAGAAATGAGAAATCGCTAAATGAGAAGCGATTATCTCCAAAACAATTTCATCAGGTGCGCAATGACCCACCGACATCATGTATGCGAATTGGTGATGTTACAGCATAAGCATATTTGACGCCGAAAACAGCTTTTTTTTGGCTCAGGTTACAGGTACTACCACTACAAAACTGGGCTTCCCATTTGTCACCTCTCGGTATTCTTCACTACCCTGACTACAGTGACTTCACTACAGCAGCCCAAACTTTTCTTCATCATCCTGACTACAGATACTACAGGTACTACCACTACAAAAACGGGCTTCCCATATCTGTCACCTCTCGGTATTCTTCACTACACTGACTTCACTACAGCAGCCCACACTCTTTTCTTCATGTTTCTAACAGTCCTGACTACAGATACTACAGATACTACCACTACAAAAACGGGCTTACCATATCTGTCACCTCTCGCGGTATTCTTCACTACACTGACTACACTGACTTCACTACAGCAGCCCAAACTCTTTTCTTCATCTTCTTACTTCAGATACTACAGGTACTACCACTACAAAATCGGTCTTCCCATTTGTCACCTCTCGGTATTCTTCACTACACTGACTACAGTGACTTCACTACAGCAGACCAAACTCTTTTCTTCGTGCTTCTAACAGTCCTGACTACAGATACTACAGGTACTACCACTACAAAATCGGGCTTCCCATATCTGTCACCTCTCGGTAATCTTCACTACACTGACTACAGTGACTTCACTGCTGCAGCCCAAACTCTTTTCTTCATTATCCTGACTACAGATACTACAGGTACTACCACTACAAAATCGGGCTTCCCATTTGTCACCTCTCGGTATTCTTCACTACACTGACTACAGTGACTTAACTGCAGCAGCCCAAAGTCTTTTCTTCATGCTTCTAACGGTCCTGACTACAGATACTACAGGTACTACAACTACAAAATCGGGCTTCCCATTTCTGTGACCTCTCGGTATTCTTCACTACACTGACTACAGTGACTTCACTACAGCAGCCCAAACTCTTTTCTACATCATCCTGACTACAGATACTACAGGTACTACCACTACAAAATCGGGCTTCCCATTTCTGTGACCTCTCGGTATTCTTCACTACACTGACTACACTACAGCAGTCCAAACTTTTCTTCATCATCCTGACTACAGATACTACAGGTACTACCACTACAAAATCGGGCTTCCCATATCTGTCACCTCTCGGTATTCTTCACTATACTGACTACAGTGACTTCACTACAGCAGCCCACACTCTTTTCTTCCTGCTTCTAACAGTCCTGACTACAGATACTACAGGTACTACCACTACAAAATCGGGCTTCCCATATCTGTCACCTCTCACGGTATTCTTCACTACACTGACTACAGTGACTTCACTACATCAGCCCAAACTCTTTTCTTCATCATCCTGACTACAGATACTACAGGTACTACCCCTACAAAATCGGGCTTCCCATTTCTGTGACCTCTCGGTATTCTTCACTACACTGACTACACTATCATCCTGACTACAGATACTACAGGTACTACCACTACAAAATCGGGCTTCCCATTTCTGTGACCTCTCGGTATTCTTCACTACACTGACTACAGTGACTTCACTACAGCAGCCCAAACTCTTTTCTTCATGCTTCTAACAGTCCTGACTACAGATGCTACAGGTACTACCACTACAAAATCAGGCTTCCCATTTCTGTGACCTCGCGGTGTTCTTCACTACACTGACTACAGTGACTTCACTACAGCAGCCCAAACTCTTTTCTTCGTGTCAATGTGAAGCATACGTCGCTCGGTCGACAGGCCGTGCCTGTTCCGCAGAATCGTGATGCGTTGCCGGCCATGATGCGTCGAATGTCGTGCTACCGCATGCTCGGACGCCTTTGTATCGGGATTTGTACACGCTGGCGCCGTGTACCGAAACAGTGTACCCGTGAGGTGCGCCGTCGATTTCGTGACAGCAGTCACGAATGCCTATCGAACTCCGGCGCAGCATCACTCGGTTTTCAAGTCTGGCGTGTCCCGCAAATTCGTGATGCGTTTGCCGGCGATTTCGTGACAGCAGTCACGAACGTCTATCGAAATCCGGCGCAGCATCACTCGGATTGCAAGTCTGGCGTGTCCCGCAAACTTCGTGATGCGTTGCCGGTCGTGATGCGTCGCACAGTGTCTGCCGCACGCACGGACGCTGTCGTGTCGGGTTGTGTCAACGCTGGCGCCGTGTACCCAAGTGCATTCGCCGGCGGTTTCGTGATGGCTTACACCGCTACGCTCCGAAAGTTTGGTTACGTGTCCTGGCGATTTCGTGATTTGGGTGACGGGTGTTCTTGTGATATTTCACATTCTATGCCACTGGTACGCACTGGGCGCACTCGTACGCAATGGGCGCACTGGTACGCACTCGTACGCACTGGGCGCACTGGTACGCACTGGGCGCAGTGCCACCGGGCAGGCATGGCGAATACGATCGGGAAGTGGGCGCGAGGAACCCCGCTTGCCTGGATGCGCGCCGCGCTAAATTCGTGATGTCTTACATGGAACATGTGCCGAATTTCTACTCTTTTCAGTCGCTTCCTCACGCCTGGTAGAGGCTAGTGTATGCCTGGGTCTGTGGAAATTTGTTCCACAAGCTTTAAACACCTATCAGGTTTCGGCTTCTTCAAACTTGTACATCTTCTTGCAAAGATTATGTGTGGTTAAGTCAAAAACGCCCTAACCATTTGAAGACGAAAATACTACAAAACACTCAGTCTGCCATAGCCACGCGTCTACTTTGAGATGTGAGTTGGAACTGGATGGTACCGAAAAATGCAATGTTGACTATTAAATAGGAAACGTACTTTTATTGAATGAATGAAGACCTTTATTACACATTTCTGCCACACTTGGCTAAGTACAGGTCACAACAAAACAAGATGAATGGACACGGTTAACAGATTATTTACGGACATAATCTCGTATTGCGCTCCTGCCCACCCGAAAGTTGCCGCCCCCGAGGGGACCAAAACCAGGCTATCACGTTTCTTGTGTACACATGTCATGTATTTCGTCAACCTCCTTGTCAGGAGAGAATGTAAAACAGGGAGGTAGCAGGCCGAGTTCTTTTGCTAGACGTGACGCATTACTGCCTGACGGGGGGGTGAGTATTCTTGTCTCATGATGACGCTAGCTGTTTAGAAGGTTTACTTGTACATCGTTTCCTGACAACCGTTTTACCTGACCAAATATAGTCAGGGGGCATTTGAAAGGTTTCATCACGACTTTTATCTCATCCGCACGTAATGACTATAGCTAGCTATATGTGGCATCGGAATTACCCAGCACTTTGCAAATAAAGGTTTTTCTCAGTCTACTTCCTCCCGTGATGCAACGGAAACTTCTCAACTCATTATTTTACCTACAGTATGCACACACACACACACACACACGCACACTTTGTTTAAGCAAACGTTGCTTTGCGGCTTGCCATATTTTGTTGCGGTTTCCAGATAAAACGATGTGGCGTTCTTTCGTTCTCCTGCCTTTCCTTTTAGCAGGCAACCTTGTTCTTTCGTTCAACCTGTCTATCCTGCACACGAACGATGTCCACTCCCGTATCGAGGAGACCAATGCGTTCGGCGGCAGGTGCCGGCCGGGCCGACCTTGTTTCGGAGGAGTCGCCCGCCTGGACAGCAAAGTTCGAGAAGTCCGAAGTGTTGACGATAACGTGCTTTTGCTTGATGCCGGCGACTGGTTTCAGGGGACGCTATGGTACTACTTCTTTAAGAGCTCCGTCTTGGCACATTTTATGAACGCTCTGCGGTACGATGCCATGGTAAGTTTTTTTTTAATACTATTTCTGGACAAGTGTAGCTATAGAGGTTTCTAAGTATCAGACCTTCGCAAAGTACATATCTATAAGCCTTGGATTTTACCCAACCATTTTCTAAGTTTCCTGACACTCAATCTGGCGCCGAGAACTTCAACTTCGAAACAACGTTTTGTAACAGCTGGTAATAACAAAGTGTAGCCACCCACCTCAGTGTTTACATAATGCTAGACTGCGAACTTTCCATACACACTCAGTGGGAATGTCAGTATCACTGACTGAGTCTCTTCGTTCGTATAAAGTGACCCGTTATCTAATACTTCAGACTATCGGCAACCACGAGTTTGACGACGGAGTGGGAGAACTGGGCGCTTTTCTCAGAGAGGTGAACTTTCCTGTAGTGAGCGCCAACATAAACGCCAGCAGGGAACCAGAGCTTCGATCTCTCTTCAGGTTAAACATCTTATCTTATAATCCCTTAATCATTTTATTCATGAAAACAGTATTCATTCTTCCAAGTTCCAAGACAAGGATTTCATCGATTGCGCGCATATCAGATAATATTTGTACTACCGATATAGAAACCTTACCGGAAGATACAACTTAAACCTACGAGTCATCAAAGATAAGCATTAAGATCAATAATGCTTATAACATGACAACCCCAGCAGATCATTTTCATACATAACATTCCAACTTTTTGTATGCCTCCGTGGATCATGAAAGTAAATCTCTTATTCCTGTTGCATATAGCCCTTCAGTCGTCCTGAACGTGAGCGGAGAATATCTCGGCATTGTTGGCTACACGACTACAGATACACCCTTTATCTCCGACCCAGGTTAGTTATCGCTATCAAGTCCAGTCATCAGCAAAAGTGAGATAATTGCAAAATAAATCCGTAAAATTGACAATTGGCTAGCAAACGTCCGTTTCTGAGATTTAATCTCAAACACATACTGTCCTTGCTTACAGGAGATAATGTGGTGTTTACCGCGCTTGTGGAGTCGGTGCAGGCTGAGGTAGACAAACTACTGGACCAGGGAATCAACAAAATTATTGCCTTAGGGCATGCAGGTACGAGATACAGTGTACTTCGGTACTGAGGCTGTCTACATTTACAGGCCATCGCTACGTGGTAGACAGTTCAGCGCTAAATATGAGACTTGCATTGCTAAGATGGCGGTATACAGAACAGGGAATGTGCATGTAGTACTGGCCCGTACTTAAAATTCTAGAATTGTAACTTCATATGTAAAGGCATTGTTAGCATTTTTTAAAGTAAAGGACATTGAAACACATCTTTGTTTGGCTTTCATGTACAGGAATATTCGTGGACCAGGAAGTGGCCTCGCGTGTGCGTGGAGTCGACATCGTGGTTGGAGGACACACCAACACATTCCTATACACAGGTACTGTGAAAGTATCATAGTCCCTATAAACCAATTTTGTAACGTTTACGGAATGGCATTTATAAGATAATCCGCTTGCTATCTGTTGTAGGTCCACCTCCATCGACAGAAGAGCCTTATGACGTGTACCCTATCGCTGTGTACCCGGACCACGACCCCTCCAGCCCCGTACTAGTGGTGCAGGCGTACGCCTTCGGGAAGTACCTGGGACATCTCAGGGTGACCTTTGATGACGACGGTAAAGTTAGGCAGTGGGACGGGAACCCCATTCTTTTGGACGACACAGTCCCGAAAGGTAAAAAAACTACTTTATGTTAACTAGAAATCATAGATTAAAGGCGAGCGGACTGTTCCTTCCAGGCACGATTTAGCACATGGTGCATATGATAGTATTAAGCCTTCTAAGGGATTTGAAAAGCTTTGAAAACATTTACTTTTGAACATACAAATCATTACAATGCACAGTGATATCTTTGAAGCCTGATCAGTAATGAAGCCTGGGTGCTGGACACATTTTACACTACGTGCGAGCGCACAACGTTCCGGCTCAAAAAATTATTGCGAAAAATTCTATTGTAATGTCCATCCATGCCATATTGCATATAACTTTCCAACACGTGTTTTCGCTTCAACAGATGCCAACATCTCCACCGAAGTGGCCAGGCTGGCGGCACAACTCGCCAACAAGACGGAGCAGTCGGTGGGGACAACACAAGTGGTCCTTGGCGGTGAATGTGATTTTGGGGAGTGCAACATAGGTTCGCAGCTTGTTTTTCAATGAAGCTGTACACATACATAGTATATTCACATACATAGTATATAATTGGGTGCCTCAGAGGCGAAGGGAACCATATGCGTCGCGTCGTACTGGAGTGGAAGTTTATGGCATTATATGGTATCATTTTCCCACTTAATTTTATTGACACTGATTACTTACACATGCTTTATCACCAGGTAACCTGATCACAGACTCCATGGTTCACCACAACATCAAACATCCAGACGAAACCAGCTGGAACGATGTCGCCATTGCCGTCCTGAACTCAGGCGGCATCAGATCCGTCATAGACCAAGGTAGGCAGAAATGTGTCACCTCTATGTATCCAGCCTTAAAACTTTGTTAATCAGGACGTAACTGAAAGCACAGCTTAGTATTGGGTAGTTAGGAATAAATCTGAACGTAAACTAAAGAACCAGTACAGTGAATTCTCATTTATATTATTTTCCATGTATATTTTCCATGTTATACAAACACGTATATTGGCTATATGGAAGAACTAGGCAAAATATTGACCATGACAACAGCTTGGTAAATTGTGTACGACACAAACAAATCGTGGTATGTGGTTCCTTGTGTTAGAGTCAATATTAGCTAGTTAGAAATTCCTCCGGAGGAAATTTTATGCTTGAAGAATGTTGTTGAATTAGCCCATGAACGAAGTAAGGTAGCTAATCAATTGACAGAACCAATGATAAAGTTCAGTTGACTTAGCTTGACCGCGCGTGACAAGACCACGGTGTAAGGCAAACATTCCAAAGTCTCTAGTTGTTAGCGTATTGAATGAGGCCTATGCTGACTGAGCCACAATGGCAACTTATTCTAACTACCATTCATTTCCTTCATTATCCTTGGTACAAGTATTTCGTGCACTTTTTAAAATTCGTGCACTTTATAAAAGTCAACATTGCATGATATTTACATGCATCTTGAACATGTGACATATAATTAAGAATTTATGTAGTAAGTACATGAATTTACGATCTCCAGTTTTTCCTTATCATAGTTGTGAACTTGGTTAATCGTTTTGTAGGTTCTATCACTGTGGGAGACATTGTCGGATGCATCCCCTTCATGAACACCATAGACATCGTGGAGTTACGCGGGGAGGATGTGTTCCGCATGCTGGAGCACTCAGCAAGCCTCATCGGTCACCCAAGGTTCCTGCAAGTTTCTGGTACGTATAGACTTCTATTGGAAATGTTTATCAATAGAAATGACTACAGAATATTCTCATCTCAACATTTCTTTACCGCTGAGCATGTGCATGACCTAGGCTGTAGCAAGAGGGGGATTTAGTCAAGTCTTTGGAATAGCGAAATCCATGCCATGTTACGAAGAAACACAACAGTGTTTATTCTACGCTCAGGTCTTCGCGTCGTGTACGACAGTAACAAGGCACCCGGTGAGAGAGTGGTGAAAGTAGACGCACGCTGCAGCACAGGCTGCCTCATCCCAGAGTTCCGCCCGCTCGACCCCGCCGCCAGCTACAAGATCATCATGCCGACGTTCTTGGCAAACGGCGGGGACGGATACAACATGATAGCCGAGAACAAGACAGCTCACTATATACCAGGTATGCAACTATCTCTTGTTAGGAATAAGAAATAGACTGATCCTAAAGCATTGAGGAGCTCCGTCAAAATACAAGTACCTCACACGGGCATGCAGCCATTCTCTCCGGCATTGCATTGGTGGAACCGCCAATGACTATGCTATCATTGGTTGAACTGCTAATGATGATGGACAGTCAGTAAATATCTGTTTTAACTACAGGTGACCTTGACACGGACATCCTGATTGAGTACATCACGGCCACCTCGCCTGTGTCTGCCGGGCTGGAAGGACGTATTCAAGTTATCAACTCAACCCACGAGCCACAGCAGCCATGTCCAACCACAGCGACATCTTCCACTGGTCACTTCTCACAACAGGTAATTATAAGCATAATGGGGCTGGCGGACGCATTCAAGTTATCAAGTACAGTACGGGCATTATCATTAGATAGTTTTAAACAAGTTTAGAGTTACATGTTCGAGGGTTAGGTGTAACAAGTCATTCGGTGTAATGTAGCCGCCGCGCCGCGTGCCTGCGAAGCTGGTGTGTTACGCCAAAGGGTGGTTTTACCGGCTATACAGATACATGGTGAACTGAGTCAGACATGATGTACTGACATGTACATGTATGTTAGCCGTTTTGTTTAATGATTTCTACACAGAAACGTTGCACACGCTTCATCTCTTCAAGTCAATCTCTACTTTCAGCTTTAACCAATCCTTATTGCGAATAGACACCAACTGTTTGAATTCAAGCCTTTTCAAAGTTATGAAGTACCGAAATTGACCTTTATGGATGTCTGTTTCAGAGCCTGATTTCGACTTCGAGGGCAAACCTGACCACATCATCCCCTTAGCTGTGGGAATCCCTGTAGCTGTGCTTCTAACCGCCGCTGTCATAGCCTGTGTGGTTAGGTATGTGAAGAGAAGTAGAAACAACCTCACTATGACAGATGGTAGCTATGGCATGGCTAATGCAAACCCAGTTTTTGCCATGGAGAAGGGGAGAAATGGCTAAAATAACATAAATGTACAACTAAAAAGGCCACCACAATTTAACATCATCACCTTTCTTTATTTCCATCCAAAGAAATGTGTTGGGGCAATCAGACTAGGCCTTTACTATACAGTATGTATGATCAATGTCAAAACGTGTTTCCTTATTTTATTTTGTGGTTTGCTGCACACTGAACAGTGGATGTGGAGTTTGTATATTTGGGTACTATGTGTGTAACTTTTGTGGTTAGGTCAACTCTAATGTTCTACTTTATCTATGTATTTTGATTTACCTATTGCATAATTATTCTAGACGGTCATTTTGCTTTGTATAAATTATGCAGTTGATGTTGTGACATGTATATATATATATGAATATATATAATATATACGCATTCAATGTAAGGGCTAGGGTTTATTCTAAGTAAATTTGTTACTTCTATTCATAATTATATAACAATGACATCTGGCTCACGATTTCAAGTACAATATATAGGTTCTATTTAAACAAAAACAAAGAAAAAGAACTATAGCAAACAGACGGGTGTTTATGAGTAAAAGAAAAGTCATTGTGGCCAATCTTTCAGGTCACACAACTAACTTACATATAGAAGGCTGTCTTCAGTGTTACAATCATTTTATGTTACTCGAATTGAATCTCTAAGTCTACTATCGATCAAGATCAATAAAACAGCTACAATTATCAGTGAACAAAAATGTATCATTGTCATATTATTGCATTTTCTTTATATTTTGTCAGATCCAAGTCAAAAGACCATAGTATTAAGCTACTATATTATAGTTTCTATTGCAACTAAGAGCAAAATAATTAAAATAATGCCTATTGTCTACTTTTGTGCTATCAAAACATTATAATCTAATTGATGCTGAAATGTAAATCTTGCTTGAAGGCAATAAAATCCATTCACAGAATGGCTTTGACCGCATGGCTTTGACTGCATTAAAGTTTTATCTACGTGAAACTGTCTACAGTTTAGTATCATATTCTTCTTCCTCCTCTCCCTCCTGAGAGGCAGATGCTGGGGCGCTCCCTGTCAGATATTTACTGACATCAGTACCAGAGGCTGTCAGCATGGCCCTGAAGTGGGAGTCTGGCTTGGACATTAATGCAGCTGGGGTGTCAAACTCCACCAACTATGATACAGAAAAAAGAGCATATATGTTATATATATATACATTTGTACATATTGCAGTTTAACATATTATTTTCCATCTTGGCCGGGCTATCATGCAAATGTGCAAAATGCAAAAGTAGAGAATCTGATAGATTTAAATTATTGTGGAAGAAAATAGACTTTTGTGTTTGCATTTTGAAACTACTGAGTGTACATTGGTGAACATGTTCCACAAAGCTAAATTAGAATGGTATGTTACTAAACATTTTCTGTAAATCAAGTTGTTCTAATTAATTGTCAATTAAGTGTATCTTTTCTTGACCAAAGTGCTAAAGACGTTATATCTCAATGACTATAGTGATTGGGTCAGCATACATTGTACATACCAGTCCATCATCCATGACCATGATCCGATCACAGTTGAGGACTGTGTTCAGGCGATGTGCTATGGTCATCATGGTACAGTCTGTGAAGGCTTCGTGGATGGTTTTCTGGATAAGACTGTCCGTCTCTGAGTCAATGGCAGCAGTAGCTTCATCCAGCAATATAATCTGTGTTTGGGAGGAAGGGGCGGGTTTGACAACATGAGTTGTTAACATGTTTAAATGGTGAAGGTGCATTATAACTTGTGTGCATAATTAACAAGAGGGAAATGATAGTGGTTTGATAAATATTCATAACAAGGCCATGTGTCAAGTCAGATAAAGGAAATTGTGGCTTTAATAATTAGCAAACCCACCTTACTGTTCCTCAGCAGGGCTCGAGCCATGCAGATGAGCTGTCTTTCTCCCACAGAGAAGTTTTCACCGTTCTCAATCACTGGAGCTTCAAGTTGTTTCTCAAGAGCTGAGATCTACAGGAAAGAAAAGAAATACTCATTAAGGAACTCTAGAACTATCTGTGTCCTACAATTATCATGGTCTGTAGAGTCTGCATCTAGAGATTAACACCTGCTTGACTGTGCCAATCAAGCCTGACCTATATATACATGTAGGAAGAGAACATTAATCCCGCTACTGGAAATTTTGTCTGAACATCAATGCTTCATTAGAGTAAGAGCCTTTATAATAATTGATATTACAGATTAATATTACTAGATGTAATAGTGCACAACATACCCTGTCTTTCATGTAGGACCTTTCCAGAGCCTGCCACAACTGGTTATCTGAGTACTGATTGAAAGGGTCCAAGTTATACCTGTTTTAAGGACAAAGGAAATCATAAATAAGCATTTACTGCATATTCACTTCACGCTTATATCAATGCAGAAGTTTCCAATATCAAACTTAGGGCAAGATAACAGTCCCTTTTTCAGATGGATGTAGTAAAAATTCATCTTAAATGGTCTAGGAAAATCTGAATATGATTCAAATATGGAAGTAAAATTTCCGTACCTAACTGTGCCAACAAATAGAACGGGGTCCTGAGGAATGATGGACAGTTTACTGCGGAGGGACTGAAGTCCAATCTTGCTGATGTCCACCCCGTCAATGGAAATGACTCCATCGGCTGGTTCAACTAAACGAAACAGGGCTACACCAAGGGATGACTTCCCTGCACAAGATACAAGAATTCTTTCTTACCACAAGAAAACATTGAGCTCTTGCCATTTTAGGAGATACCTGGCGACTGTTTCAAAACTGTGTTCATATTGGATAAAACTAATGAAATTAATCAAAAAAGCAGAAACAAGGCAACCTGATTTGGAACCTGTACAGACTTCTAGAAGGCTGGCACAAGACAGTTAACTTGAAGTTTTACCTGATCCTGTCCTGCCAACAATCCCGATGGACTCGTTGGAATGGATATCACAGTGGATTCCTTTCAGCACCAAGGGCAGGTTGTCCCTGTACTGCATCTTGTAGTGATCAAACTGCACCTGGCCTTCCCTTGGCCATCCTTCTGCAGGATCTGCACCTTTTATCCTTTCTGGTGCTTCCTCCTCAAGATTCTATCAGAAATAAACAGGCCAACAATAAAAAATATTAATCACTTAACATTTCATCTGATAATCTTTTAAAAGTTAAGTCTTACATGTACACAATGCAATCTGCTGTGAAAGCCCCTTGCAACGTGTGCTCATCAACCCTTAAGCTAATATTCTGATGCCCACTATTGCAATGTCATTGTTCACACAGAAAAAACTTGTTTGAACAGAAAAGAATCCACCTACATTGCTATAATGAGTTATTCTCTCAACTGATGTGAACCTTGCTTCTGTTTCAGTAGCAGTCCGCACCATCAGCTGTAGGAGCCCAGATGTCTGAAAGGCCATAAAACAGAGACAATTACTAACACTGTATTGAACGTGTGCGTATTTACCATTGAAAATTACTGTTGTTTATATATCTAGATTTTGACAGATGATAATGGCTACTCACCTGAATGGCATATGACAAGGCCAGTCCTGCTAAGGATGCAGGGATTTGTCCATGGAACACAACTACCATGACGGCAGCCATTGTGTTGATGACAAGAGCCATGGAGTCCAGGCGGACAGCCAGCCACCTCGTGCCCATGTTGTACATCAACATAGCAGCATTATTCTTGTCCAGGAGTGTGACAAAGGTGTCCAGAAACTCCTTCTCCTGCTGGTAGGCATGGATGGTGTGTAGACCCTGGATAGAGGCAGTCACGTGGGAGAACCATGGAGACCTCATGATGTTGTCAAACCTGTAGTAGGGAAAATCAGTTTAATGTTTAATCCAGTCTACAGTCTCATCCATTCTGTAATACTACTTCTCAGAAATCAAGTAGCAATTATATGCATTTTAAACAAACAGTGATTGTCAAAAGTAATTAAAATAGCTTTGAATCTAATTATTTGAACATTTGAAAATATTAGATGTTGCATTGAAATGATTAGTTCCTCTTGCATAGCTAGTATGCATACTAGCAAGGTATCCAAAAAAGGTCAATCTTCTGTTGTATAGTGCAAATTTTGCTTACTAGCAGTACATGTATTACATTGTAATGTATCATGACAATAATACATTTAATAACAATCTGCAGACTCACCTTTTCAGCTCCCTGATAACATGTCTGAAGAAGTAGTTGGCCAGGAAAAACAAGATGCCTAGAGGCACCAGTGCCAAGACAAACCAGGGGAACACCACACATATGTTCAGAATGGAGGCAACAACAATGAAGAGAGTTTCCAGGTACACCTGCATGTTGAGAGGCAGGCGGACATCAACTGTGGAGAACAGAAAGGTTTTGCACTTAGCATCATAAAATCTTTGAATTACTAAAGATTGTCAGTGAGCATTAATTCACATGGGACTGGGAGTGCGAGAAATTAAACAGTATGGAGAACAAAGGTGGTCTCCTTAATGTTCTACATTGACATGCAGTAATGATGGAGATGTGAATTTACATGACCAAGTTTTAATTGAAGAAAATAACACACACACAAAAAAACATTGAATGCTTACCTTCATCAAGGTCTCTTGAGAAGCGATTAAGTATCCTCCCGGTTGGGGTAACATCAAAGAACTTCATTGGACAACGGAGGATCTAAAACACGCGACATTTACAGAGTAGGTATATAGCCTGTGGTCCCATAATTGACTGTCAACAAACTGTGGCACTCAGTTAGAATTCATGGTTTAGTGGATGGCAAATTATGAAATTACATAAAAATCAATCATCCTTTTTGTTGCATTCTGTGGCTATATTTGGTACACAACCTCTCAGCAAATGATAATTGTAAACAAACACTCACAGACACATACCAATTGAAAGACTTAGAAGACTTACCGATGCAAACACAGACTTGTGCAATCTTGATGAGGCACCAAGAGTGACCTACAAATAAAAGGGATGCACTTTTTCATTGTTGAGATATTTCATACAATCATGTACACATGCAGGCCATTAACAACTGTCCTAGTCCCTGGTTATTACACTGTAACTATAATTATTATACATGACACTTATTGCACTTAAGGTTAGAAATCACAAAAACATTATCATAGGAAGTTTGCCTTATCTTAAATGATGACATAAATGCAAATTTCTTTAACAAATCCACATGATAGGTTCAGAAAACTATTTCTGTCCAGGGATGCCTGATAGCCCTTACAAGGTCTTACCTTCACATAGCAGAATCCCTTGATGAATGCCAACACAAGGACAGCTACGAGACACATGCCATAGATGAGAATGTAGAAGTTAAGCTTGGGGTTCTCAGTAATGTTAAGGGTGCTGGGATCAGATTCATTGTATGGCACCTGTGGAAAACATCGATGTTAAATAACTATTAAGAGGGCAAATAGACAACTTGACATTTTAGAATTTTAACCTTCTGCAGTGGACACATTTAAGATGACCATCTTTATGAGCTTTGCTTTTAAGGTTTTAAAGTGCCCATAATGTGCTACTATAAATGTTTTTTAGTACTTTAAATAGTCTGACTTACAAAACTCAGTCTGATAGTATTAGTCATGACATAATTTTGATGTGAACACACAATAAATCTATAGTATATTATGACCTTTAACTTACTACAAATGGGTGTACACTACACAATGTCATGTACTTACACCACTTCCTTGATTAAGCCACAATGTCAGCCACCAGTTGCTGAAGACCATGGACCCAGTGTTCAGGATAAACAGCAACAGAGTGAAGGAACAAACAATCAAACCTGCAGATGCAAAATAATGTCAACTACTGCTCATGCAAAAAATATGTCTTGTACATGTAACAGTTAGATCAACAATGTTAAACTGATCAGGCACATGGATCAAATGACATTTGCAAGTAAACGTGTATTGTTTAATGTTCACTGAATCATGTCAAATAAACCATGAAACTTTTATTTTTTTTTATCAAGATTGCAGCAGCTTGTCTTACCTCCACCTGCCTTCATATATGACCAGTAGGTCCTTAAGGTCACAGAACCCCTGAATTTCTCTTCTTCAGTCACAAGTGCTGAAAAGAAAAAAGAAACATAAAACTGACTGGAAGATTATTCTGCAATCATAGTCAGCAGATCTTAAAACATTTTGTTCTGAAACTAGAGATGACCTATCAAGTTCACATTATGTGGATGATAACCATTCAAGTAAGTGAAGTATGCATTTATTTTTCATTTTAATACTCAAATTACAGCATCTACATGTATAACATACTGTCATGTACAATGTGCGGCAAGATCATTACACAAAAGCATTATTCAACTCACCTTTAGGACCATCTCCTTCTTTCTTTGGTGTGTCTGAATCCTGGTTCTTCCCATCCTGTGGATCCACATCCAGATCTTCTATCTCAGGAGGCTCCTCAATATGTCCAGCTGTCTCACTGGTCGCACTATGTGTGGAGCGAATGCTGTAGGAACGCCTCAGTCTCGTGGAACCACGTGTGGATTCTTCTCGTCTCAGAGACCTGGTAAAGGAGGACAGTTACACAATTAAAAGTCATTAATCAATTTGAAAGCAAAACCCCAACAAGTGGAAGTTTGCTGACTGATGATGATGATCATACTAGAATTACATGTATGTTTTTACTATTGAATTCTTTAAATTAGGTCATATATTATATGTCCCCATACTTATGATAAATCATCCTTGTTCCAAAGTCATGTACATAATGTATAATGCCATCTATTAGACACACCCACTATTAGGATTTCTATATTTTGTGGATAGAGTCTTACCTCTTAGAAGCACGTTTGGAGTCTTTCCTCTTGAGTGACCCTTGCACCGACTCATCTCTCTGCAAGGGACTGAAACAAAGGAAATTATAGACTTACAATAATTTCACCTGCTAAACAGCAAGCTCAAGGAAATTAAACCTTAAGATGTTATCTGTCAATCATAGTTGATTTACTGTTAGTAGTAGAATATTTTTGTAAAAATCTATCAAAAAGCTAGTAGATTACTTTAAACATTAATTGTACTAGTAGGTTGATGATTGATTTATGAATAGCTTATGAGAGAAAGGTGCATGTGTTCATAAATCTTTATGACCTTCTTTTGTCTAACCTTTCTGTCATTACTTCAACATCCTCTTGATTGACGACCGTTCCACTTTCTTCCTCTTCTTCTCCATCCTCATGGAAGCTGCATAAATTGAAACTTATGTTTTAAAACCAAACAATCATCTGATGAACCTGGATGCATGTGATAAATAAAATGTATCTTCACTCAAATAACACCTGCATCCATAGCTGCCCGGGGTCCTTAAAAACTTGAATGCACAGCCCTATGAATCCATTCCTATGTTGACACTCATAGCCCATAGTGGTCACCATTTATCACAAGATGGTATCAACAAATGCTTGATAATCTTACCTATGGATGAGGCTGGCATACTCTTGTCCAGCACTCATCAGCTCACTATGCACCCCCTTCTCAGTGATACGTCCATGGTTCAAAACAAGAATTTCGTTGCAGTCCTTGAGATACTGAAGGTACAATTATAGGAGCAGTATTAATAGTTTGGTACACCAATATAAACTGCCTTTTTACCGTAGTTTAAATTTGGAACAATCCTAGACAAGAAAAATTGAATGAAGTTTTCACATATTCTATAGAATAAATTTTTCAAAGTATTGATCTGTCATTGGCGTGCTACACTTATGATGTCAGATGCCTACATGTACATCTGTCAGTAGCTCCTTATGAATGATACAAAGAATACAATGTACCTGCAATTGGTGTGTCACAAACAGCACTGTCTTGTCCTTGAGTGCTGTCTGGATGTAATGTTGGAAGATGTGTTTTCCCACATGTGCATCCACGGCACTCAGAGGGTCGTCCAGCAGGTAGATATCCCTGTCAGCGTACAGGGCTCGGGCCAGGCTGATACGCTGCTTCTGTCCTCCACTGATGTTCACACCACGCTCACCAATCTGGGAATCATGTGATGATGGTTGTTGGAACAGTAATCATACACATGTACCTTTGATTAACACTTAAGTTACCAGAAAATCAGGATTAGCATACGGATTATAAGGATCAGGATTATAAGTTATCAGAAAACCATTTCGCCAGAAAAATGTCAGAAATTTTCATGGGATAATGCTGCATGTCTTAATTCAATTTAACTATTTTAAGTCTTGATGGGAAAATACAGAAATAGGAAATGGGAAGCATTGTTTAAGGATGTAAATACATGTAATAAGAATTACCTCAGTTTGGTCACCATCTGGAAGTTGTTTGAAGTCTGCTTGGAGACTACAAGCATGAACAACCCTGTCATATCTGTTGAGAGATTTCAAAGTCAAGTCTGTGCTTTACACACATACAATGGTGTCTTAGACTGTAACATTACATCTTTAAGCAAGCAACTGGAGAATTCCAACACAAGGGCACTGCATCTCACCTCGCCTGGTTAAAGGGCTGCCCAAACAGGATGTTGTCCTGGACTGACTTGTTTAGGATCCAAGCCTGTTGTGCTACGTAGGCAAAACTGCCATCTACAGCCACACCTCCTGCCATGACCCGCATCTGAGTCAGGTAGTAGTATTCCAAGGTACGTTATAATTTTATTGACATTACAAAATAGGTCAAAAGGAATGTGAACAAAACTGGTCAAACTTTGTTGAAATGGCACCATTTGTGAGTTCGCATATGTCCATTACTCAAAGAGACAAATCGAAGATGAACAAACCTGTGATAGAATTGCAGAAATCAAGGAACTTTTCCCAGAACCAACACTACCGCACACACCTACTAAGGAACCCTGCAATGTAATGTAAAAGGTGAAATCAACTGTTACCTTCTGGCATAAAATCTGATGTACAATCCAGTCATATCAAGCACATGACTGTAGAAAGTTAATACTCAAGCTAACTTGTCCATAAAAAGGACAATAGGATGGAGAATTGGAGATTAATAAAAATCAAGTTATAAATTAATACAATTATCACCTTGGGAATGGTGAGTTCTATATCAAATAATATAGGGACTCTCTTCTTTTCCTCCTCCTCTCCCTCCTTCTCTCCCTCCTTGTTCTTCTGTGCCCGTTTTCCTGCTGGGCGTCCCCCCCTCCCCCGCACACGTGGACCGCCCTTCCCCTTCTTCTCAGTCCCCTCAGCCTTTCGTTTCTTCTCCCCTTTGATGTCCAGGACATCCCAGCCAAACGTAGCTGCTGTGATCTCCACTGAATTGTTGTGATCTGCAGGCTTCTCTCTGTATGGCTGCAATTCTTCCATGATGAGAAGACTCTAAAGTAGCAGATGAGAAATTAATCAACATTCTTTCGATCATTCATTCTGCTGCAAATTTTGTCATTTTATCAAAATAGTATGAAATATCATCTATCAAATGCAAGGTATAGATAAAATTACAACCACGATAATCATGAATATTTCACTACAAGTATATGGCAAAGAAATCTTTAAAAGAAATCTAATTATTGAATACTATTAGCTGTATTTACCTTAATCCTTTTAGCCGCTACCCCACTTTCTCCCCATGCACGTACAGAGTTGGGCAGGAGAGCCAGTCCATACCGCAGGGCATTGAACACTGAAACAACAGCAAAGGCCTACAAAGAAAACAAAGTGCATTGGATTAAAACATTTCATTTTTGACATGATAAAGCTCCATGAGTGAAATGGATGTGATTAAATTAAATACAATGCCTTGAGTTTGAAACAATACAATGAAGTGAAAACTGAAGTGGTACATATATTAAGGACTTTTTTTATCAATATCACCTGTGCAGGTGTCAGGTTGTTCCCAGACATGGTATGGCCAACAAAGGACAGCACAGCAGCAATGACTGGGACTGCTGGATTGAAGGCAATACTCATAGCCTGAACAAAGCCTGCAGTCTCCAGCTTTTTCCTCTCTTTATTCCGCACATCTGTGATCATGAAATAGCAAAGGAGGATATAATCCACGGCATCTACAATAAGCACTTTCTACTTCAATCATGTGAAAACTATTTTCTCTCAATGAAAAGGGTTTAGTTTAACAAAACTCACCACTAATCTTCTTTGTAAAAGGCTTCTCCCAAGCGTACATCTTGATGAGTTTGATGCTGGTCAGCAGTTCGCTCATCATACGTACACGCTCATCGGTGATGACAATGCACTTGCGACGAACCTTGGCCACAATTTTCCCGAGCAGCGACTGTATATGGAAAAGCACCAGAAACGTTTTACTTAACTTCATAGTAAAATTTATGATTCATTTGTATCATTAATGTTGGAATATCTAGTCAGGATTCAAGTCAAAAGTTTTGGTCATCTGAAAAAATACCCGAAACTATGCCATTTCCATCTTTATGGCACATGTAATACAACGCTAGATATTGGTTTTAGGTTCTGTACACTTTAACAAAACACAAGGAAGGAGGGCTCACCTGTACAGGCAGGAAAAGGATAAATGTAGCAACGCCAACCAGCGCCCATGGACCCAGGATGAAGCAGGTGTACACAGTCCCAGGGATGAATAATATTGGTGTGTTCACCACAAATATCCCAAACGTTGTCAACTCAAAAAGCCGCATACCATCATTTGACAGTAGGTTCACCAGCTTCATGAAAAAAGGAACAAATAGTCTAATTTGCAAAAAAATGATTTATGATTCAACATCAGGTATGTTGTTATGTGTAACATTAAGTGTAAGTTTCAACAACCACATACAGTGACTATATCTTTTCTCTTTTCTTGAATTACTATTACTTTTAGTATTAGGACATTTGAACTTTAAACAAGTTTGGGTTTGAAGCAATATCTCTCATACCTCTCCCACAGATTTGTCCTTTAAACTGCGCAGGTGTAAGATCTTCTCAAAGACCAGAGTGAGTGTTCCTCCCATCAGCCTGATGCCAGTGCGGTAGTTTAAAATGTAGACCAGGTTGATTGTACACACCCTCATCAGCTCAGTGAAGAGCATCCCAAGAACAAGAGCAATGCCAATCCGAAAGTCAGGACTGGATGTTTCAGTGTATTGTAACAGCTGCCTTACAATCACTGCCTATTTCAAAGAAAAAAGAAATGCAAACTCATCAAAAACAGACATTTTACCACAAGAGAATGGTGTTTTAACATACACGACCATCCCCTACATCATAGTTGGTACACTATAACTGTGTGTTAATATATATCATAATATATTTAAAGTTACAAACATGTGGTAGGTAAGAAACAGTCACAGTTACTGCTGTCATATGATCTACATGATTATCTTATAAATTACAGACTCCTGTATATAACTAGTAGTATTACAATACTGTTGTATATTTTCTATAGGAAATTCAACCTACCGCAGACGTAAAGGAGCACATGAGAGACAGCAGCAGAATCAGTGATGAAGCTATCCATCTGGTACGGATTGACCGAAGCACAACTTTGTAGTACGATGCATTTGCAACACCCTTTCTCTTCACCTCTTCTTCCCAAAGATCACGTAATCTGAGAACAGAACAATATCATAATTATCTTACAAAAATGATAACATATTGACAATCAATGTGTGCAACATTAAGAAATGGATGATCAAATTTAACAGCCTGGTAGAAGCCCACCTTTTTGCTTGGAGCTTGAGCGCTGTCATTTGGAGATGGCTCAAACAAGTCAGACGGTTTGATTTTCCCCTTGGTGGCCTTCCATACCAGAGGGTCCATCCATCTTACATAGATGTTGGCAAACAAACCAGAGTCATCCAAGGGAAACTTGCTCCCCCTTCAAGATGAACACAGTTATTGAGATATTAGAGGTGTACTGTGCTAACAATCAAATCTATTCAATGTAAAATTATGTGCTATTGGTAGAATGAGAAAAAAGAAGACTGAAATATACAACTTACTTTTTAGTAGGCCTCCAAGGCAGAAGGATTTTCAACGTCTCACTATACTTTGAGCCTGTGTCTTTGGATGAGGGTGCCTCGATTAGATTTGCTGTGCTCCTGTAGTTTTGTGTGGAGCCATTTACAGCAGGGGTTGCAGTCGCAGGCACGGCTGCTCCATTTCTGGTAGTGCTTACTTTTTCACCTGTCATCATTTGCTGTCAATCTGTGATAATCATAAAAAGCTCAGATCCTAATACATGTAACGTTACATGTATGAGCTGAAAACTTAGATTACTCTTCACTTTGAAAAACATTATGTTCAAGAGATTCTTGGTGCAGCATGCTGCACTCCCCAGTATGCACTGAGTTTAGATATACATTTGTACACAAAGCAACTTTATTGTGGAGGACATTGAATTAAAGATTTCTTAAGCTTTAGAATCAAAATTTTATGGGGACAGGCATATGCAACCTCAGTGGAATTATTGTTACTAGACATTATGTCATTTTGTAATACACCATATTAAAGTAGATCATAACATTTTGTTTTTATCATATGCACTGAGACAGTTTTTTGTGATATACTATCATAATTTTCATATAGTATGTGATAGAGAGCACATCATAAAATATTTGAAGTGAGGAATACCAAGTAATCAACAGTGAAAACTTAACATGAACCTTTTAAATGTACTCTCAATTTTATGACTTGTTACATATAAACAATACAGTAAGAAAATCAGAGACCATACCAGTTTTGTTGATAGGGCCCAACTCCAAGTACTGTACCAGGTTTCAAGCCGAGGCTCTAGTCTTGTAAAAACATGTACATTTTGTACATTTTACGCCAGTATCACCTAACTTTGGCTGTCAATAAACATGACTCTCATGATCAATAGTACACAGTACTGGAGCCCACGCAACAGCGTCAGATGTTAGGTTCAATTACCTGAGGTGTGTGGACAGGACAAAGGTCAGTCCTTTGTTCACTCCCCTGTATAAACTAGTTTTTCTCGGAAGAGGAAATGGCACCAGCAGACACTGTGTAAAAACTTCCTTCCTTGTGACATCATTGTTTAACCATGGAAGTAATGGTTGAACTATTGCCAATCTTTAACTCAATGCCAATTGTCAACCACACAAAAACAAGTACGATAACGTATCTGTGCATGGATGGATTTCAGACTTTTGGCCATTAGCCATTTTGTCATGAACCTGGCCCATTTGCTGTAACCCTACACTGTATCTGGTGTACTTAATGTAAACATTTATCCTTAATTCACTACAAGGCTTACTATGACACAACATGTATCTGAGTGTGCCAAATTACTAAATGATTATACTGTACGTTATCTATCAATATATACATGTACCTGTATGTTATGACTTGTGCAGACAATACATGGCTTGAAGCTAAGTGTTGATAAACTATTATAAGGACTGTGACTGGGCCGTGCCAGCTACCAGTATTTAGTAAAATCACTGTAAGCCACTTTGAAGTAAAACATAACCAGAATAGAAAACAGAGTGAAATAGAATACAATTTGACTGGACAGGAGAATAAAGTTGAGCACCATTATATCCTTCAACAGCCATGTGTTCTTGGAAAAAGCGCACGCCCGTCAGACTTTAATAACACCTAATTGATCATGCCTCAAAGACTTTTGGCTGACACTCAGACTTTTCGTGATTGCCAAGTCATTCAGAACAAAACAATAATGTCACAAAAACACAATGTGTCTAGACTCTAGAACAAATAGTTGTAAGAAACTGCAAATACTAGGAAGTAAGCCATTGTACGTGTTCCCAGAAGCTCATTGACTGGTCAGAACACAGGTTAACTGATCACAATCAGTACATCTCAAGGACACCCTCAGTCAGAACAATTTGGGCTGATCTGGAGGCGGATTGGGAACTTTTAATATGCCTACCTCTTGTAATAGAGCCTGCAGATCTAGAGATTTCATATTTTACTTTGTTTATAGAACAAGAGGTCAATGATCCCATACCTTCACCCAGCTATATACTGCAGCAATATCATTAGTGACTATGGAAATTACCATAATGACTTCAAATTAATTTTTAGGAAGCTGTTTTATCAAATGGAAGACTTTAGGAGTGGTGTTCATTTTATACTTGGTTGTTGACTTTAAAAATGTTGTTGTGCAAATTGCATTGCATTAATAAAGATTCAGCATTAAAAAAAACAGGGAGTAGCCCTCAGCTTCAGCATTAGAAAAACAGAGAGTATGTAGCCCTCATATTGGCAAAAGAAAGGATGAAAATGGTTCTCAAGATGATAACAAGGAAGGTGACCATATTATACAAATCTGGTATGACAGGACATTGATTGTCTGTTCCATGGGAGGGATATCGATATTGATTTCAATAAATATCATAAGACCATATACTAACATTTTATATCATACCCAGGCCACGACAACGTTTGATAACGGTGTTCCAGACCGGGCCATACTTGATGGTATGGCCAGGGCTTCGGCTTCCATAGAATGATTGGAGGGCATTTTGCCCTATTCCCGCTCATCTTGCATTGAAAAGCACATTTTCTTGGGTGTGTATGACATATTATTTTTAAATAAAATACAACACGATGTATTCCATGTTGCCCTCGGTCTGTATAGTACATAAATTCAGAAACTGCAGTGGATTTATTTCACAGAAGGAGGGAAAATGAGGTTTTCACGCATTTGAAGTTGGCATTAGAAACAATTCTACGGTATAAAAACACTTAATATATTTGCGCCTTCTGATTTGCATTCGTGGTGTGAGGTCATTGCATAAATGAAACCACATCAAGTAAGTTGAGGATCTGTTGCTACTGACGTCAATTTGAAAACACGGAAGGTTGCTATGCATGGGCCACTTAGATAGGAGTCAATTAAGAAAAAATGTTTGCTCAGAATCCTGGCCTCAAGTACCATACTAGTACTGTAAATAGTTGTAGCCTGGATACTAACCATCCATTGAGCGTTGCGGAGCAAACATCCGGATGGTACCCAGGCTAACATAGTTGTACTATATTAACCTGTC
The DNA here is from genome assembly GCF_001625305.1 of Branchiostoma belcheri. NCBI lineage: Eukaryota > Metazoa > Chordata > Leptocardii > Amphioxiformes > Branchiostomatidae > Branchiostoma > Branchiostoma belcheri. Next base: position 12,511 of record NW_017803932.1, on the reverse strand, counting down.
CGAATGAGAGTACAATGTAGGTTGTGACATTAAAGGGGTTTCTAACTTTCTTTGTAATGTCAACAAGAAAAGGAAGTTGCCAACAACCGTACATTGTATGTTCACCTGTCCAACAGGAAGTTTGTTATTCAAGTCCTTGTCAACAAGGATATCATTTACTCTCCAAGCAGAGGTTGTGGGGGAATGATCGTTACCTTTTTATATATGGCTGTTTTTTTTGTCCTGATCCCCACCAACCTCTGCCGAAAGTCGCAGCCACAGAGGACAAGGGGAGGAGTAGTTCTTTGAGAAATGTGTCAAAGTCCCTCCCCGTGCCCCTATTTCCCGCAATCTGTGAACTGGTAGCGGTAATACTTTTACCATGCCGCCCAGCGCGCTGCAGTGCAATTCGGGCCCGCGCCAAGGCCCGCGCAGTCAACCGCACATGCCTTATTAGCATACCGCCAGCTGACAGCGACAGCACTACAACGTAGCAGTGTTAACATGATTACGTACAGAATTACCAAATAAACGTTCGAGATCAACAAAATAAATATAAATTTGATTTTCAACACATAATGAAGTGTTTGTTTTTTACATTTACATATATTCATATATTTTGGTGTTTCTGACGATCATTTCTATCCTACCGTTGTGTTTGGATGCAGTGCGTTCTAGCCATTTTGTTGTTCCTGGTTAAAAGTTTGCAAACGTTGTTTTTATTCCACAAAGTTAGTTTCCTTTCCGATTTGCCAGTGAATTTCCTCTGTGCTGGATAGTCCATTTAACGGCCTCGAAGCCAGGATAGTGGACAGATAGGTACTTCATTATTTACTGTTTGCAAGGAGGAGAAAAATACACTGTTATGCATCTGATATTTTCACGACATGGCATAATTTGTGTAACGTTAGATTGCTAAATTTGCCGATGAATAAAGAAGAATTATCTATTAACATATGTTAGCGTATCACTGGTGGACATCAAGTATAGTTTTGTTTCAATTGTGAAGAGCGCAAGGATTGTATTTTGCACTTTATCTTCGGAGAAAAGGGGGAGAGTAATGCTTCGTATTTTTTGTGGGAGGGAGGCGTATTGATTCATTCATTAATAAATGGAAGCGGCGGGCAAGAGTTGGTATCACGGAAAACACGTCGAACTTTCGCCTCTTTTACTGCCGCGGCTGGAATTCAGACTGGCCCGCTAACGGTATCGTAAATGACCTGTGACGATACATCCTGTGAGATGCCGGACAGGGGCTCGCGCGCGGGGCATAATTCACACCTTCTTCCTAAACCCGGACTGATCGCGGTTTGATTAGGTAACAATTGCGTGTTAATAACCTTGTTCAGTGCGACTTTCTGCAGATCATGTCAGATCATGGAGCTAGGAAAGGTTGATCAGTTAAAAAAATTAAATTGATGTCCCTTGCAGGGGTCCACCCGCCAAAAAAGTCTAGGGTCGGCAGCTGCAGGTTTTTCTGAGGTTGGTTGGAAACAGGAAACACAACATTTTATTTTCCTAGGCCCCAATTGAAATCTATATTGATTGTATCCAAATCTGCCTCTGGCTCTGACATCTGTCTGGAGGAAGAGCATTGAAATATGGCTTCCTGAATGGACAAAAAGGTGGAAAAAAGTTGAAATCGATCAGATTCCATACATGTATAGCCTGGATGCCAGACCCAAAGCACACTGGACACAAAATACCTCAGTGTGCAAGGCTTGCACACTGAGATATTTTGTGTTCAGTGTGCTTTGGGTCTGGCATCAAGGCTAATTCCATAGGACCATGGGGAACAATCTCATATTGAGGATTTATCTTCAATATGACTTTGGATAAAAATGAGGAATTTCT
>NW_017803932.1:8566-10658 GCF_001625305.1 Branchiostoma belcheri | reverse complement strand
AAAAGTTTTGCAAACGTTGTTTTTTATTCCACAAAGTTAGTTTCCTTTCCGATTTGCCAGTGAATTTCCTCTGTGCTGGATAGTCCATTTAACGGCCTCGAAGCCAGGATAGTGGACAGATAGGTACTTCATTATTTACTGTTTGCAAGGAGGAGAAAAATACACTGTTATGCATCTGATATTTTCACGACATGGCATAATTTGTGTAACGTTAGATTGCTAAATTTGCCGATGAATAAAGAAGAATTATCTATTAACATATGTTAGCGTATCACTGGTGGACATCAAGTATAGTTTTGTTTCAATTGTGAAGAGCGCAAGGATTGTATTTTGCACTTTATCTTCGGAGAAAAGGGGGAGAGTAATGCTTCGTATTTTTTGTGGGAGGGAGGCGTATTGATTCATTCATTAATAAATGGAAGCGGCGGGCAAGAGTTGGTATCACGGAAAACACGTCGAACTTTCGCCTCTTTTACTGCCGCGGCTGGAATTCAGACTGGCCCGCTAACGGTATCGTAAATGACCTGTGACGATACATCCTGTGAGATGCCGGACAGGGGCTCGCGCGCGGGGCATAATTCACACCTTCTTCCTAAACCCGGACTGATCGCGGTTTGATTAGGTAACAATTGCGTGTTAATAACCTTGTTCAGTGCGACTTTCTGCAGATCCCGTCGGTGGCCGCGGACCTTCTCTGACTAATGGATACTACCTGGCCAATTTGATACTGTCTTTTTGCCACCGAGAGGGATCTGCTTGGAGATTAGATATCATTCACTTCTTTCTGGTTGCCACCCAATGCTTTGACACTAAACAGGCAGCTATGTCATGGCATGTGGAAAAGGTTAATAAAATTTCTATAAAGTATAACGCTGTTAATCAATAAGACAAATTAAAATTACAAAAGTGACAAAAGCTCTAAATATTTCCTGGAGGCTTATTGTAAACTCATGTTGACCATGAATTGGATAAGACTGTCACGACCTTGATAAAATTTTGAACTCTCGTCCACCACCACCAATACAACTTCCTCCATGATAAGGTCAATGTCCCCATGATCTTTGGTTTGGACATGTACGTTATCCACAAAGATGAAAATCATTTTTCCTTTTTTTGATCATGAATTGGATGGAAAATAAGACGGCCTTGATAAAATTTTGAACTCTCGTCCACCACCATCAATGCAACTTCCTGCATTATTGATAAGGTCAATGTGCTCTGATCTTTGGATTGGACATGTTATCAACAAAGATGAAAAACATGTTTACAACTTGGATCAACAGGATTACTTCATTCTAAGAACTTATTACATGTGTAAATTATGTTGCAATCACTCTTGCCTCTTCTCAAAATTTGTGCTTGGCAAGGCCTAAAAAAAATGTTCACTTGTTTTTCCTGTTTAAGCCCTAAAAAAATTAGGGTAGGTACAATGTACGTAGGTAGGTAGGGATTATCTTTCTTCTTCTTCTTTTTTTTTAGACTTCAGTGATATCTACAGTGTATATAGGGGTCCAACTCATACAATACAGTTTGATAAAGTAAAACTTGCTTGAAGACACTTGTATTTTCAATGTCAATGTTAGAAAACCAATTGTACAACATTTTATCACTCAGGTGTCAGATCATGGAGCTAGGAAAGGTTGATCAGTTAAAAAAATTAAATTGATGTCCCTTGCAGGGGTCCACCCGCCAAAAAAGTCTAGGGTCGGCAGCTGCAAGTTTTTCTGAGGTTGGTTGGAAACAGGAAACACAACATTTTATTTTCCTAGGCCCCAATTGAAATCTATATTGATTGTATCCAAATCTGCCTCTGGCTCTGACATCTGTCTGGAGGAAGAGCATTGAAATATGGCTTCCTGAATGGACAAAAAGGTGGAAAAAAGTTGAAATCGATCAGATTCCATACATGTATAGCCTGGATGCCAGACCCAAAGCACACTGGACACAAAATACCTCAGTGTGCAAGGCTTGCACACTGAGATATTTTGTGTTCAGTGTGCTTTGGGTCTGGCATCAAGGCTAATTCCATAGGACCATGGGGAACAATCTCATATTGAGGATTTATCTTCAATATGACTTTGGATAAAATGAG
>NW_017803932.1:0-8546 GCF_001625305.1 Branchiostoma belcheri | reverse complement strand
TGTTGGATGATCTGTGACAGAAAATTTTTGTTCACCACTTTTCAATTTTCCTATACTTGCTAATTAATAACGGCCCATTCATAATTGAAATGTGTATGAAATAAGTTGCTAGTAGTACATGTATACGTACTTCTTGTCTCAACACATGTATAATGTAACAGCAGTTTGATGTTTACAGTGTCATTTAAAGTTTTAGAGTTTTCTGCTATCATTATGTTTCGGGGCAGTAAAGTTACGTAGCAAGGTCTTCACAACAGGGGCGAACACATCTGTTTGGTAGCTCTCTCGGTTTCTCCGGTACAGCAGTGGGGCATTCTTTAGGTTTCATACCCAAATGCCGGTCCGCAGAGTTGGAACTGTCCAATCTATAACATTATGTATGATCTACTAATAGTAATATACATCCTGTGGTCTACGCGTGGGTTGTCCTGTCTTTTTCCACCCTATATCTGCTTGGAGATTAGTCCACGGTGCCCGGTGGTGGCTGTATGTGTGTGATGTACACCAAGCAGTGGGTGGTTTCCCTGATCTTCAAGCAGATCTTCGGTGGCCACAAAGACAGTATTTAAATATACAAATAATGGCCATACAGTATCCATTGGTCACTCGAGTGGATACTAGTCTGATATTGGGGTTTTCCATGCATCTACCGAGTCTTGCTGCTGTGAAATAATAGTGCACAGCATCTTCAGGGTAGATATTTGTTCCAGTACAGTGGCCATGCCATATGCGGAGTAAAGAGGAACGACTTCGATGATATAGGACGACGAAAGTCTAGTCTTACCATTTCCGTTGGCGATTTCTTTGTGTCAAGCCTACACGATGATACACAAGCAGGCTGCTTCTTCCGTTACGAAACGTTTAAAGTTTGCAAGAAAATTTGTTAGTTTCTGCCCGCAGTCTTGGTGGTGCTCTTGCAGTGCTCTACAAACTGCCCGGATGTTGGGGACAATACGTGGCGCTAGTTTACGGTGGTCAGGCGGTGAATTCCTTTTCCCGCTCTGGGGGAGGGCCGATAATGACCGTTGGGACTGAGTAAAACGATGTCACGTCCATCCCCATTATAGCCTGGATGCCAGACTACACAAGTAATCCCCTCGGCCGTCCAGGGCCTTCTTTCTATTTGCTTTTAGTATTAGACAGACAAAATCGACCTGTCGATGCATCACTGTTTGGTTTTTGAGGACTCTTTCAAGCCCTGGCCATGGAGACTTTGAGCCACTCACATTGGGAAGGGTCCCTACTCAGCTTGTTGGAGCGCGAATCCTTCGAATTCTCTCCGCGGCAAAAACTCTCTCGGCAGCAAATCGTCCCTCGCGGCGGCATATTACTCGCGTCGCTCACGGAAAAAAATAACGCCGACGCGTGAAAATTGGTCATTTTCACGTGGAATTAAAACCATCTTCCATAATTTGCCCCCCGAAAACGGCATATTGTCAGAAAGAGAAAACACTTATGTATAAGCAACAAGTATGATGTTTAAAAAAAAACACAGGCGACGATTTTGTGTTCATCTGTTCCGTTCTAAATCGTTCTTTTCATATACGTAACGTTACACATATAATTTAGAACGCCGTGGCTATATACACACCGGGTGTGTATGTAAAAGACAAATAGATATTATATACACACCGAAATACTAGCCTCCTTGATAGGCCCAATACCTGGGATTTTGTGAGTGTTTGAGGATTCAGGGGCACCAAGTTTAAACCTCGGTCTTCAAGTTTATCTTAGTGAGCTTAGTGGATGATGAAAATCAGAAAACAACACGGAAATCCCCACCGAAGTTCGAAAACACAGGGACTCGGCGGTCAGAGATCCGGCCGCCCGGGCGCGTCGGTCGGGAGAGTGCGGGACCGTTCCCGACGGGGACGGCTCGGGCGTTGAAGGGAAGCAACGGTCAGGTGTGGCCGGGAGTTCTGCGCTCAGGCTCCCGAGGGTTTCAATTTTTCAAACACACTACCAGGCAAACCTTGGCAAGACAGTGTTGTCATTACAGTTTATATTCTTGGTTAGATGAGGCCAACTTTTTTTATGTACAGCTGTATAAATTCCTTATCTGTTGTCAATATGTTTCAAACCAAATCTAGTGTCTTCAAGACTCTTAGTCACCGCCAGCCCTGTGCCCATGTTACCGCCACGGCAGTCAGGGATAGAATGAAGCCTGGTAGTTTACGTTAGCCGAATTTATTATATTGGGTGCTTATATAGTACAAGAGTGGTTTCTAAAATCAGTTTGTTATAGTTTCACACTGTTTGCGGGCGCTAAAGCCTGGATACCGGTACCCCCAGCCGTAGAGGTACAGAGAAACCTACGAAGGACGGGTTGAAGCTATTTAAAAGGTATGTTTTAATGTTACGTCCTAATGTTGTAATGTGCCATAATCGAATCAGTCTAAATTTTGCAATCACAGCCGTGTTTTTCCGCCCCTGAGGCGTCGCCAAAAACGTATAAAGAAAATCCTATGCTGTCACACGTACCCATAAATAACTCCGCCTGATTGTAAAGCCTAAGCTTTGATTATTTCTTTTCTATATATAAGTTGTTATGTTTTATTCTATACCTATCTACTTTACTATGCTACTTATTGCTACCTATTTGCCATACATTGTGCCCTGTACAATTGTCGTGCAATAAAGTTCTTCTATAAACCCTGGGATTTTCATAACGTTGGGGGCGAATTCCGTTCTCTTCCCGGCAAAACCCCGAACAAAAACAAAATAATGCCTCCGCACAAGTCTGCGAAGGAGGCTATGTCGCGATAGGTATAGCAACAACGCCTACAGAAAGCACGAAAGGTCAATAATTGATCAAGGCGGAAGGACACCCGTAAATAAGCCTCGGGCTCGAAATCAATTTTCATGCAAAAGACACCACTTTTAATTTTCAGCCATGAAAGTAGTCTTGGCTAGGAAAATTTGACAATATCCACCCAAGAAGGTCACTTTGTGCTTTTAATAGTACAAAGTCTGTGAGAGACTTCGTCATATACTTGGTCTAAACATGGTTCTTACCTAGCCTCCATGGTCTAATATGATAGACGAACCCTACCCTGCCAGTCCATGGGCAACTGTTACGGTGGACCTCGCTTGTTTAATATATCGTGCACAGTGGTGCGTATTGCCAACTGATCATGACGTAAGTGTTTGTACACAGCGCGCGGCGCAACTCTTATATAAGTCTTTCTAATCTTATCGTGTATTTGCTATTGGTCAACAACGTCCTTTATACCTAGTGTAAACCTTTCTCAGACCATTGAGTTTATGGGCGGGTGATTTGTTGGTCAGTGGATGGACTGGTCCTAGCTAGCCTCTTGGTGGAATGACAAAATTTTAGAAATTAGCCAAAATGTGGGTAAGGTGCTTGGATATTAGAGGATTCAGAGGGCCTAGCTTGGGCGGTCCAGCGGTCATAGATTTGTTTCAGCCGGTGTTGGTAGCAAACTAGTGTGAAACATAGAGATGTAGTCTTGGCCTGGCAGGAACTTGGAGGGGGGAAAGGGGATACCGTGAAAATATATAACGATAGAATTTGGTTGAACAAAAATTTTAAGATAAAATTTGCAAGGAAAAGCAGATGATTTGGATCAACTTACAAAAGACACCCATAGCAAAACTCAATAGTAGATACTTGTATTCTATTTGCGTTTCTAAAAACCCCATAATACCTACCTCACAAGTTTATTGGGATAATTTATTTCCCAACCTAAATTGAGGAAAAATATGGAAAGCACAAACATCAAATTTAAAAGAGAACAGACTGAAAGAATTTAACTTCAAATTACTACATAAAATTTTACCTTGCAAATTTTTACTCCATGTGGAAAATATTGAATATTCTGGGGACTATATATAGCCCCAAATGTGATATATGTACCCAAGACGAAAATTATATACACATGTTTTTTGAATGCATACGGTTGAAGGATTATTGGGAAAAAATTAAACATCTTCTCTCTGAACTGGACATAAACATAGATATCACTGTAACCTCTATACTCTTTGGAGAGAACTTCTATGTGACTCTGGCAAAATATGCCAAAAGGTATACAGGTTGACACTAACCTGCTGGACTATGACATGCTTTCCAGCATCACTGAGGCGACTGCACCGGATCGTCAGTTAGATTCCCGCCTTCACTGGTGTTTCGTCCCTTTACATCTAAGACACCTCTGGGCGGTGGGACAGTAGGGTGGACGTCTCCACCCTACTTCCAGTACAGTCGTCTCTACTTCTGGGATGTCTGTTTCCAGTTCTTATCCTTCCTTCTTAGCCAAATCACAAAACTACTCTTCTCCACTTCTTCAGACACACGGCGGACAAGCTGGGCCTGTGCCTTCCCTCGGATCTGGAGGTCTCTGCATAGCCGCAGTAGTGATGACCCTGCAAACCCACGAACTCCTATTTCTACTGGGTAGAGCTGAGTTTTCCAGCCGTTCAGCCTACACTGCTGGACCAGTTCCTCGTATCTTGTCTTCTTCCTTTCAAAAGCTACCTGAATGTTCTCTTCCCAAGGAACCGTTAGTTCTACTATCAACACTGACTTTTGCTCAATAGGGTTAAGACCGATTTTGCCCATCTGACCTCATTAACTGATGTCTCAACTTCAATGTGTAATACAGGCTTACTGAGTGGTTATTTTTTAAAACTTTCAAAAACCGGTGAAACACAACATCCATAAGATTGAGTCTGGCTTCATGGGTTTCATAGAAAACTCATCAATATTAAATTATAAATATAATTAGCACCACTGAATTTTATCACTTTTAGGCTCCCGGCGCAAGCCTCAGTTACATCTTATTAGGATAAATTTGGTATGTATGTATTCAGAAAAGAAAACTCTATAACATTCTACTAGGACCATGCTTACTGGTCTAATCATTTCAAGAATATTCTTTAATATGTTCAAAATATTGACAAAAATGGCACGTTTGTAATATTCATTAATGCCTTGGAGAATACTGCAAAACTTCACAATCATAGTCCTAGCTAAATATTGTAGTGCAACTTGTCTACTTTCCAAACATGTCTTTTGTGTCTGTTAAGAACACTGCATATGGTTGCGCCTTTCGACCAAAAAAATAACACAAAATTTAGAGTTTTGGCTTCTCGAAAGATGAAATCTGATCTCTTTGTTTGGATAAGATGACAATATAGCCAATCAATTTGTTGACGTGGTCCCTGACAGCAGGGTACCATACTACATGCAGGAGAACAATAGGCAAGTTCACAGTTGTTCACACCTGGACCCAGCAGTGCTATACGGGTGCCAGACGCAGCACAATTAAATGGCTTGGGTTTTTTTTTCAAGAACTAACAAACATGGCTGTAAACATGAATGCTGGGATAAATTATCAGTGTCCAACATGCACACACAATATTATGGAACTGCAAACTTAAGATAAGCAAGAAAGTTATATTTACATAAACTTTTATCATCATGAGTATTCAAATAACAACATAGTACACCCTGAACACTGGGGGCCAGGAAATGTTACACATGTATATCCAAACAAATACACAAGACAAGCATGGGCATGGCTGGACAACCATTTTGCTTCCTCAGGCTGGCATGCATGTGTAATTGCTAAATCCAAACTTGGCCATCCATGATTCCAATATAGTGTTGACATTTCCAAAACACTGAGGTCAAACACAACAGGTAAAGACTAGAAGAGCAGTTAAATAGTGTAAATGCCTTTCCAGAAAAGCGAGGAAGAAGACATATGAGTCTGAAACCAAATGTTTCCTTCTTGACCGTGAGTCTGCCCTGCCAATTATGAGGCACTGACAAAGCCGTAGTTATGGGTCTATTCAAGGAGCTCTTACTAACTCCATGGTCTATTCTAAGCTAAGATTTCTTTCTGGTTCATAATCGAATTTCCCTGCATTATCAACAATGAAAATATCTATATCAGCATGTAGAATCTGCGTTTCCTTCATTCATTTCTCAGTGAGTAATTTGACAAGAGCTAGACTGGAACTTTAGTTTGGAATCGTTCTGTCTATTGTTATAACTCAAGATGAATCAAAAATTGATAATAAACCTCCTAGTTTTAAACCTCCTAGTATCTCACAGGTTGAGTTAAAAATCATATAAATCCTTTCCTATAAATGTACACGGTCAGGAGTATGTTTTTCATCTAACGTTTGCTTGTGTAATTCTGCCAGGGTACATAATTCCGCAACCCTTATAATATTTGTCCGGACATGTGCTTGGGCGCATCTTTTCAGTTTTTTTTTGTGTTGAGTATGTATGTACCCTGGTGGATATTATAAGAATAGACGTTAATACACATCCAGCATTTATTCCCAGACAGCCAACTGTATAGAAGCCCTTCACACTCCACAGGGTGCCATGTGGCATCTCACCTGAGGTACCTGCCCCCCTCCTGGAAAGTTTTCGCACTGGGCGGAGAGTGGGCAATTATGAAACAATAGAGGGAATATGGAAATCTCAGGGTCAAAGGCCGTTTCCATGCGTCGCTAGGGCGGCCAACGTCCATTTCCTTGGTGGCTGAGAAATGGTCTTAACCCTATTGAGTGGTCCTCTGACCACAGGACAAGGTCCGGTCTCAATGTCGTTGCGCAGATACTACTTGGGAAATGCAGCTGCCTGTCGAGATCTACGCTCATTTTCCACACTCCTCTACATAATGGGCCACCTCCTGTTCTGCTCCTACTGCTGGTTGCCCCTGAGGGCTGCTGCCCACTTCTTACGAACTGGATTGGCTGTAGTGGTGAGTCTGTTCCTGCTGTTTCCTTCCTCACTTCCTCTAGAGTTACTGCAATTTGACGGAGAGCTTTGTTATGTCTCCACGTATAACGGCCTTGTTGTAATGCAACTGAGCAGTTAGACAAGATGTGCTTCAAGTCTGCTTGTTCAAGACCACACAGCTGGCAGGACTCTTCACTCTTGAACCAACGGGTGAGGTTTCTGGGACTGGGAAGAACATCATAGACTGCCCGTAGCAGAAAGCTCAGTCTGGCATTCTGGATGTTCCACACATCGCTCCACTTAAGTCTCCTCTCTACCGCTCCGTCCCAGTTTGTCCACGCACCCTGCTGGCTCTGACCAATCGCCACCACTCTTCTCTTCTCCTCCTCTATCCTTCTCACTTCCTGTTCTACCAGCTGTCTCCTTTCTCTGGAGTTGGCGTTGGACCACCGGTGTGTTCGCTCCCCCCATCCAAGACCGGTTCTTCCCAGCTGAACTGCACCCACTAGGTCTTTATGTTGTAGTCGGCTAACTGCTTGGCTAATGGTCTCTTTAGCACTCCACTTCTTGCCAGTGCTGATGTTCGTGTTTACCGCTTTCACTGCTGGGTCTTGAGACTCCTCCAACTCCAGAACAAGTTGAACTTTGGCCACCTTGTTTTCCTCTGTAATGGATGAAAGCGGAAGAAGCCATTTATTTATCATGGCTTAGGTACAAAGATAATCCAGAATTACTTAGAAAACACAATGTTTTACATATATTTACCACCTTGAAACAAGACATACACAATATTGGTTTGTAGTGTATGTAGTGTATGTACTGTATGTTCAACCCTTAAGTAAGTTCCCAGCATTTTGTCATTTTGCCATTTTTGTCGTTAATCTCACCTGTAAGACAAATGATTAGATTTAAGCCTTACTACGCTCGATGTTGACATTATGCCATGTATTGCTGTATTGAGTTATACTTAATAAAGATCGGAAAAAAAAAACTAGTGTGAAACCCAAGCTCCGGGGGGCTCCCTACATAGTCCGCCACCCAAGACTACTAGGGCCTACTAGGGAGCCGGCGAAAAGCGAGGTTCAGTCAGGCTAGTAGCTAACCTTATGACCGGATATCTCCTCTGGTCAGTTGGTAACGTTACATTTTAAAGCAACCAACGGATAGAGACTAGATTGGTTTTATCGGTCGGCGCGGATCGTCGTTTGTTTGGTTATTCGGTTGTTTGGTCGGTCGAAAGGTTGGTTGGTTGGTTGGTTGGTTGGTTGGTTGGTTGGTTGGTTGGTTGGTTGGTTGGTTGGTTGGTTGGTTAGTTGGTTGGTTGGTTAGTTGGTTTGTTAGTTGGTCAGTAACTCGTTAGAAAGTACTTAAACGAATAATGGCTAACTCCAATAAGCTAAATATAAGACCGTGCTGTAGGTCTTACAATGTGTCTTATCTCGAATCTAGGAGGAGATCACATAGCGGCCGTATGACGGGACCAGTGGACACCAGTGCCTCCCAACAGGAGGGGCCCGCCAAGGTGGGTTAAACAGTCCTGATTACATATTAGTAAACTGGCAGTTTTTAAAATGTTTCCTTTAACAGTATGCATATCAAGAGATTAATTCTAGATATAAAGGTTTTTATTCAAAATAATCATAAAGTCGTATATACAACACAGATGGACGTCAGATACGATCACTTCGACGGATTTCTTGACGAAAGAAACTCCCACGCACACAGCGGAGAAAGGCGATGTGAAGAGACACAACAGCCATGCCAACCACCAGGTCCAGACAACGACAACTGCACACTCGCCATAGTCGGCATTGGTAAGTCACCATTT
>NW_017803931.1:74760-150965 GCF_001625305.1 Branchiostoma belcheri | reverse complement strand
GGCCACATTGACTTAATTTTATGGATGACATCCTCTGAAGACCCCCAAACTAGTGCGCGCGGGCGAATTAAAAAGGTCCCATCAATACCTACCGACCTTTCAAATTGTTGGACGCGGGGTGCAAAACTGCCCACACTACTCATTTCTTCGGAAAAAGATTTTTATACAGATGCGATGAAGGATGTGAAAAAAGAAAAAAAAGGTTTAAATTCTAAAATACATGTACTAATCATTATTTTGTTGTTGCCTCTTAAATTTTAAAAATTTCTGCTTTTTGGGTGTTAACTACTATCACGTTATTGTGTGGCAAGTCCCAAATGATAATATCATGAAACTAATAATATGTTGAAGTAGGGCACTTCTACAAGTAAACTAAATGGTAGGGCCCAGGAAGGGTCAGAAGAGGGCCAGGCGGCTAGGATCAGTTTCGTCTAGAGCTCTTTCTTGAGATGTTGGCGGCCAGAACTGGAAAATTAAGTGCCTGGAGATTCATTGTACCGAACAGTAACGCCCCCCAGTGTCTGCTCGACTTTAATACAATACTGCAGTGTTGGAATCGGGGAACAGTTGCCGACAATGTTTCTTCGAAATTCTGTGTTTTTGCTTCTTTTCACTTCAAGCAAGGAGGTTAATGCTTCAAGCAGGTGTATCTACCATAGCCCGGAGAGTGTCTGAGACAATATAACGTACAGCTTGCCACCAAAACGAACGTGGCTCGTCTTCCTGGACAAGGCTCTGATTTATTATTATAAATCACCACAATGTATGTATCATGTCTTGTTTAATAAAGTTTATGATGTCTAAATTTGAAAAAGTAGGAATCTTATTTTTTTCAGCCCGCCTTGTTTTTTTTCGCCCTCTCGCATTAGATTTGTGAGTCTGTGGTGAATGTCATCGAGAGAATACTAGTAATTTACTTGCTGTGACCTAACCTCCATGCCCTGGATGTCGTTCCCACTGCGGCCGCTAGGAGCGTGACCAATAGACGAATGTAAACATGAACTTTGTGAGGGGTGTCACAGATCCCCAAGTACTAGTTTATCAAGTGATTTCCTAACCATATGCATGCAATCTCGAGCTGACCCCACTACTTATGGTTAAAGAATAACTAACAACTCTTAAGCACTACATAATATCTTAATTAAGTCTTAAAGATATTAGCAATGCCATCTAGGTTGGATCCACAGATCTTGTACTGTAGTTCAACGATGACAAGACTCACCTGTCCAGATTGAATATTCCAGTAACAACTTCGAAGCAGTTTTTTCTATCTAAATCAGGCTCTGAGTGTCTGTGCTTGCCATGAAACCTAAATATGCATGCATATGTATGATACTGAACATAAATCGTAAATGTACCATCGGGAATCTCTACCGACAGAGAGTCCGATCTGAGTTTCTGTTGACGCCCGGGATCTCTACTTGTAGAATCAACGATTCTACCAGATTCGGAGCATCTACCCTGACTGTATAAATGTGTATATAGAAGAAGTGCAAATTCGTGCCCGTAGGCTAATTGCAAATCATAAACATACAACAGTATTGAAACAGATTATATTATAATACAATAGTATCTACATGATGAAAAGTAGTTGACTAAAACTATAGCTATGTCTGAAGGGTTTGACTTCTCTTTTGTAAACCATGGAAGACGTAATGTCCCACCTTTTCTAAAATTTGTGGGTTTTGGGAAGTTAACAGAAAAATAGTTTTTTCTTTGTAAGTTTAGTAAAACTTTATATAAATGAAATGATGAACCAATTTGCTTCTCGGTGAATGGCAGGAGATGGGTTCAATTTATTCATGCCCTTTTCTCTCTTTGCTCCACAGTTGAGCTTCACCATGGCCACCCTCAGACTACAGAAAAACCGATGGTTTACAGCGGTAAGCTCACACAGTGTATTTGTCATTTCTGTTGATCTGGGAAACATGTAACGTTACGTAGTTCATATTGTGTCATTGTAGCGGCATTTCGTAATTAAAAAAAAACATATGACTTCCAACCTTTGACACCTTTGATAGCTTTGATGTGCGCTACATTGCATCGCTATGGTGGAAGAATTGGGTTGAACGTGCACTAATAACGTCCACGCAGGAAAAAGAAACACTGAATGCAACAGCAACATGAAAGCCAAAAAAGAAAGAAAGTGAAAAAAAAAACAAGAGTCATGCAAACTCACATAGATGTAATAGCAAACACACACACACAAATGAATAAAATCCCTCACACAAAACATCACTATCAGCACACAGTATGACTATACATAAAAGACAAACATCATGTCGTCATCAATCTGACGGTCATAACCGCGTCCAGGGTCGGCCCCACTTATACAGACATCAAACAAATGAAACGGCGTCGTCGATAGGACCTTTAGGTAAGTCCTTTTGTATTGCATCCTGTTTTAACCCGCAATTGTATAAAGCAATGAGTTTATCGATGACTGAAGTTTAACACGTGTCTGTTTCACATTTTTACTGAAAAAAGGGGTTCAAGAAATAAGAAAAGGATTATGTCCTATTGATAAAATAAAAAACGTGTTGTTTTCTTTTTCTTCTCTGTTCAAGGTGTAGTGGAATGTATATGTAAGTCGTAACAATACACTACTAGGTATAGGTATACCACTGACGCACATGAATGACTCCGTGAACAAACCAGGGCAATTCTCTGTAAAATAATGCCAAAGGGTTTAAAATCGCGACATGGGTTAAATCTATCAACTGTGAACACTTTCTCGTGTTTCAGAGCTGTAAAAGACGTTTGTATTATTGTGCGTTTCGCCGGATTTACAGCAGGTATATCGCGTGACAACAAAGTGGCACATTGAACAATGAAAGTAACACATTTAGTGTTTGGAGGGTTTTGCATGACTTGTGTGTACAGTACAGGTAGTTTGGACACAACAGCTGTTATTGTGTTTGTGCTTCTCGAATTTCTTGGCAAACACTGTGAATAGCCCCCCTGCCGGCGTGGTGAACTTTTGAGGAAGTTCATTCCTTAAAATACCCTCTTCTGCGCACATGAAACTAGGGGTTCTGCTTTTTAGTCCTTGGTGGCCCGAATATAATCAGGTCTGTAGTGTAAAGAATGGCGATTTTAGCATCTGTACATGTTAGGTGAGCAAGTCTTACAAGCGAACGTAATCTTTCTGTTGGGTTGTGTGTGTGGCGTAACGACAGTGTTCGGCTTGGAGCCAATAGGTCCCGCGACTGTGCCGTCGCCATGTATTGTAATAAATGTTTGACCTCACCTCACCTCACCCGGACGCCTGTAGACCTTCTGGTCTGTCAGTTGTCAGCCTCTGGGTCAGGTTCCTCCATGCTACCTTGTCTTGAGTCAGATTCTTCACTTCCTCGAAGTCCCTCCGCTCTCTCTGTGTGATCTCTCTGATCTGGTCTTCCCACCTCTTTCTTGGCCTGCCAGGTGGTCTTCTCTTCTTTGGTTTCCAGTTGTATATCCTGTTTGTATCCCTACCCTCTGGCATTCTCAGTACGTGCCCAAACCATCTCAGCTGGTTTCTTTCTATGATGTTCAGAATGGATTCCACTGAGAAAGAGCTCCTTATTATATCATTTCTCACTTTGTCCCTTAAGGTAACTCCGTAGATTAGGCGCAGTACTCTCATTTCCGTAGCTTGAATCTTGCTTTTGAGTCTCTGAGAGAGAGAGTCCAGGTTTCACTACCGTATAATAAAACTGGTCGTAATATAGTAGTGTAGATGCAGATCTTAACGTCTTTAGGGATACTTTTTTCCTTTAGGAGAGGGTACAGTGAGCATAAGTTTCTAGTAAACTTTGCAATCCTGTTGTCAATTCCCTCGTCAATGAGGTTGTTAGATGACAGCTTACTGCCCAGGTAGCCAAAGCCGGTCGTTTGCTTGAGGGTATGCCTTTTTATGGTGATTTTCCTTTTCTCTCTTTTTCTGCCGACTTTCATATATTCAGTTTCACCGTAGCTCAACTTTAGTCCGGCAGTGGACATGTCCTTTCTTTATCCTTGTGGTCCTCAACATTGTCATAACACCTAAAATACAGTCTAATAAATCAAATCAAACACCTTAAATAACCTGGATTTATCCCTCAAATAATATGAGATATCAATCACATCACAAAACACCCTATATACCACAGATTCGCCCTCGTTTCCAGTTGAAGACTTAAAACCGAGATTAGCCTTAACAGCAAAATGTTCTATACATTCGTAACAAATAAACATATTTGGAACATAAAAACAGTAATTATCTATGCTTAAACCTACAATTTGCCCCAAATCGTGCCATTCAAATCCAAAGAAAGCAACAGCCTTTCAAGCTCGATCCAAACACCACATGGCCGGAGGCCACCTCAAAATCAATTCCCCAGGGAATGCATTCGTAAAATTTTCTAAATTCTTTCAGCTTGATCGTAACAATAAAAGTACTGTAAAAGTACCTCCAGCCCTGAGGCGTCGCCAAAAAGGTCTCCCGTGCTCTATGCAGAGCATAGGGTTTGGTGCCCATGTCCATTTCTGTAGCCCTTGGGCGACACACAGTTGTGCAGGGCACTACAGCAGGGGGCTAGTCCGCTGGTAGTGCCATGTGTTTGACCTCTTTCTCATATGTTCTGAGTGCTAAGCAGAGAAAGAAGTGTGTACCATTTTTAAAGTCTTTGGTATGACCCGGCCGGGGTTTGAACTCACGACCTCCCGGTTACAAAGCGAGCACTCTACCAATTGAGCTATCGCACCGGAAAGAAACCCCGATAAAAAAGTCTACACGCCAAAAATAATCCCAAACCCAACCTCTGCTTGAAGAATCAATAGGCTCAAAACCAGTCTGTGCATGTAACCTCGATGCCCCGGACGTTGTTCCCACTGCGGCCGCTAGGAGCGTGAAAGTATAGCGAATATAAAAAACTAACCACACTAAAAGTAATTTTTTTTAAAAATTGAAAAACCACTTTGGATGACATACGGGCTTTATAATTAAGAAGCTGTGGATGGATTGCAATGATGTTTGGTTTGCGGACAGGTCTTGTAATTTGGAGTTTGTGTTTGAACTTTCCGACTTGCTTTTGAAGGCATAACTCAAGAAGGTAGGAATACATTGTGGTGATTTTGATATATTGGAAGGTCTATCTAGATTCGGTTGTGCAGCATACTTTCTAAATCAGCAAACGCTATAAATATTGACATCTGTCTTGATTGTATGGACGCTATTTTGTTCACTGAACCGAAAAAAAGTTGCAATTTTTGTGCCACTTCTTGTACTTCAACCAGCGGCGTTTTGTTCTGTTCAATCTGTACACGTGTCTGAGTGCTCTCCACGTGCTGGGGTTGTTGCTGCAGAATCTAGAGATACTAAACGGTCCCACTATGGAGAGGTTATTGTCTTATTTCTTCCCTGTTATGGTCTATGAATGGTGAGTTCATGTCAGGGTGTCTTAGACTTATCACAGCTGACGTTCCGCCACTTTCTCAGCTTTTGTTGTCCGTCAGTATATGTGTGGGCCATACATTAACAGTGTTTTGCAAAACGAAATTTACAATCTTTTTCTAACTTCTAAGATAAACAAACAGAATTCGAAGAAATTGTTTCTTGACATCATGCAAGAAAGAAAGACATAGCAGAAAGTTACTTCGACTACACAAAAAAAAAAGAAACTAGAAAGGCCAATATTTGCTTTGGAGCAAATACAGCGATGGGTTCACCACATTTTACCACATGGCAGGGAAAGAATGAGAAACACAAGGGAAAACAATGATTTACATTGATATAACTATAATATGAAGTAACATACAACTAAAACAACAGTTGGATAGCTATTCCCTACTTTATTGGTTAGGATTTTAAATTGCATAATGCAAACTGTTGATTTTCAAAATAAAAAAAAAAAAAAAACGTTCATGCCCCGCATTCCAATGCTGGAGCAGAAAAGCTTGAAATACCTACCAAAACACTTGAATAAAGACATACTGTCAGTATGGAAATGCTCTGTGCAGGTGTTAATCAAGTTAAATCCCAACAGCCAATCAGCAAGAAATGCTCTGTGCAGGTGGAAATGCTCAGTGTGCAGGTGTTAATCAAGTTAAATTCCAACAGCCAATCAGCAAGAAGTATAGAGGAAAGCTGCATGCCTATTGGTTGATGCCCTGCATTCCATTGTGATGACTCATGCCCAGACGTGGTAAACACGGCACACTAACACAGTAATACATTTGCTATAATACAGCCAAAAAACTCAAATAAAACCATTCTAAAAGCCTGTATCACAAACATTTAAAAAACGCCTAGGGGTATTTGCCCACTGTACCTCCATACCAAATTTCAGGACCTTAGGCCCTAAAGTGAAGAAGCTGAATCCATTTAAAAAATGGCAGGAGAAGAAGGAGGAGAAGAAGAAGAAGAAGAAACATCAGAAAAAGCAATATGGTTTCACCACACCACTTCGTGGTGTGGTGAACCCATAACAAGACCAAACCATATCCAGAAAAAAAGAAGATAAAGCAGGAAATCACACTGCATTTATTTACTAATATCATCACTTCTAACACTTGCCTAATCGCTTAATGGGGGGATCAGGTTACTAGTATATTACTAGATTAGTCGGGAGATTACTAGTATCTAGTATATGTTAGTCTCCCCCAGACAAAAAACAAACAAACTAAATTCAGCCTAATTAGTCCATGGGCCGAGACCGTTTTTTGTACCACCGAGACGGACCAGTGCTACCATAGATTTTTTGAATCTACAATAACCAAAGTTTATTTTGATGTATGATAGCAAGTCTGAATGAGTAGCTTTCTTGGTGTAATCACGTGACCAAATGACGTCATCAAAATGGACCTCGTGCCTTGGGACTAAATCCAAAGGGCCGGGAAAAAATATCAAACATCAATGATTCTCGGCGAAAATTGGTTTGTAGACGAAACATGCCACAATAATCACAACACAATAGATTTTTTGCCGATATTCTGCATTTTTAGGAAGTTATACGCCTTTAAACTCCGATTTTGGGGGTAATTTTTCGTGTAAAAACTCATTGTTTACTTTCCAAAATCAGGCATTTACTCAGGCTACCTATGGGGCCTTGTGTAACAAGTTATAATGACTGGCCATATTATGCGCTGCATTTTGGGCTTTAAATCAACAAAATCGGTCAATGCTATCTGTAGTTACGAGTGTTTAAAGCATTGCACCCCATCAGGCTGATTATCAAATCGGCGGGAATATAGCAATGCATCATGGGTAATTTGAAGACAGTGTGACTAAGAAAATGCGTCTTGTGCCCTAGCATTAAACCCAATTGACCTGAAATTTGGTATGGGCGTGCCTTGGACATCTACCTAAAGGACGTTGTTAACGTTTATACCATTAACAACGTGAAATGACTTATTTTTGAACTTTTCAGCTACTTTCCGACCATAAATGGTTAATTTAAGAGTCATTGCAGCACGAGAAAACCAGGCAGAGGTCGGAAGATGGGGGTCGGCCAAATCGACTCGAACTTTGTATGTGAGATAGGTATGGGGAACAGTGAACAGCCATATATCTAAAACCCTCCAGATATTTTTCATTATGGAGATCTGGGACCCCCCTCCGAGAGCCTCCGAAATCAGGTAATTTATGGCTGAAAATTACTGAACTTACGATGGCTGCACTGATTTTTTTTAAGTATATGGATAAAACGTTTATACTACCACATAGCTTTTTTTAGATTTACAGACCCAAAGTTCAAGAGGACACCTTGAAGTTAAGAGGGTGTGGCAGGGGGTGACCAGAACCAATGAAAGCAGAATTTATGTACATCTCCATGCATTTTATTCATCTTTAAGGCACATTATCTCATATAGCACAGTGGCTATGGTGAATCGTTTTACTGTGGTTTGAGAGAGGAACATCTTCTGATTCAAAAACAAGCGTCGTTGGGTTGGGCCATACATAACGCGAGCCGTGACTGAGGGGTCTTTATGGGGGATTTTTGGGTTTTGGACTACTAAATCGGGCAATGACTTCTCACTACTGGGTAAAGTGTCATGGCCGCCTAAACCTTGTGAACTGACAGAACATGCTGTGAGCATTCCAGATAATGTGAAAGAGTTCTTGTACGTTCTGCTGACAGGCAAAACGGAATTCCCCGGTCTGCAGTCTTGTCCTGAAAGGGTTACACGCCTCCTGATGTCGTTTGGACAGGACTTAGTATTCGCAGTAAGCGGTGGACGGCAGAGACCCCCTAAGCACATTTTGCTTCCATATGCCGTAAAATCACTCAAAAACAATACCCAACTCATTCAAATCCTAAAACAATGTGGTCATGGAATTGCATATTCCCCACCTGAAGAGATAAATACTGCACTGTGCCTTCAAAAGATGGCAACTGCCTCTTGTCATGAAGTTCCCCTGCCCGAAAGCATCCGCCCACACATCTGTACCACTCTGGCCTGGGACAACATAGATCGTCTCGAGGAGACATTGTCAGGGGAAGGAACGTCACACAGAGTGAATGGTATAGCTGTGCAAGCGAACCATTTTGGGCCCCATCTTCCTCCTCGTACTTCAACACCACCTTTATCTAAATCAAAGAAGAGCAGCATCGAGTCGATGGGGGACATCACTCTGCCTATCTACAATGCCGGGGAGAGATGTGGACCTCCTTGTAGAAAATATGTGGACGTGACATCATGGCAGGAGGAGGCATGGAGAAAGAACCTACTATGGATCTTAGTGCGCATGCATGCAAGAGGAAAGCAAACCATCCCTGGCTGGACTGGATTCAACATTCTGGTCCGAAATGACCAAGAGGTAACAACAGATAAGGTGGGTTATCTTCCCACTATAAATGCCCCAGCAACAAACATGTCTACTGTATACGAAGTAATGAAGAAGTCACTACAGATCAAAGAATCCTTGAATCTCAGAAGCATTGCAGTTGTGTTTGATCAAGCTCTGTACGCCAAAGCTATAGAAATCAAGTGGAAACACGGATCCCTGTTTAATGACCTAGTGCTGAGAATGGGAGTATTCCACACAATCTGCACATTCTTGTCGGTGATTGGCAAGCGCTTTGAAGACGCCAGCTTACGAGACGTATGCGTTGAATCTGGGATCATTGCTGAAGGATCCGTACCTGGCGTGATGGGAGGTCGCAAATATAACCGTGCCATACGGTTTCATAAGCTAATGTTTGAAGCTCTCAACAGGTTAGTGTGGACGGGGTTCCACGAAGGAGGCATCACGAAGGGACAAAGCCTCTTGTTGATGATTTCTTCACAGAACTGGAATCACTTCATGAAAATCCATGCGATCAACGGCATCATGGCAAGCCCATAAAAATACAAATACAAATACTATACATACATAACCAACGTTAGCATATTAAAAAAAAAACCTGAGACGCCCACACCATCAGTTACCCCCCGTATTTTTATATTGTATGTTTTCTGTATTTTTGTCAATAAAGTGTTTAAAAAAATCATGGCAAGCCCATCATTTGAAGTTATATCAGATCTCTTCTGCGCCTATCTGCACTATCTCCGTCATGAAAACGGGAAGCTTTCAACGTTTTGGATGTCTTATGTCGACATGGTGCAGTTGCTACTGGGACTGTTGAGAGGGACTCGTGAGGGAGATTGGGATCTTCACCTCTCATATATGCATCCATCAACAGACATCCTTCCATGGTCCTTTGCCTATGATAAGCATAACTATGCCCGGTATCTCTCTGCATACCTGTCCGAAATGTCCCACCTACCTGACGAGCACCCAGACATTCTCCAGTATTTCAAATCTGGAGGATTTTCTGTTCAGATTGGTGGAGACAATCCTTTCGGGAGGATACCTGTGGACCAGACATGTGAGGAAACTGTCAACAAAGACACTCAAACTCCTGGTGGAACGAAAGGGTTCGGCCTTAAGCCAAATGCTGTAAGCAAGTACTATCTTGTCGCTGAGTATCGAAGCAGATTTCTGAGGCAACTACTGAAGAGCATGTTGCACATTGATTGCTCGTCAGCTCAGCACAGTGATCTACAAAGTCCAAGGATAGCAAGGGATGAAGCTGATGTCCAGTCTATAGTATCCATTCTTCAAACCACTTGGCTCAATCCACTCAACCATGATCTCCAGGATCTTGTCAGTCTCTCTACCGGAAAGATTGCCACTCCTGAGGTAGAAACCGATTTGCTTCGAGCTCAAGATATCGGTCAGGAAGCATTTCGTGCATTTCAAGCTCAGCGACTTGAATCTGATCCGCCTCAAGTGAAGTTCAACGACAAACTCACGAAGGCCAAACTGAAGACATTCATTGATCTGAACAAGAGGATAGTGGCAAAAGCGGGCAAGAACAAAGAAGTCATACTGAAAGCAGACAGAAAATTGTTTGCTCAGATGATAGTCATCGCTGAGAGCCGAAACCTTAAGATGAAGGAAGTTCTGTCCCATGCCCTCGGACCTTTGCCATGGTCATTAGCAACCCCGGATGGTTTGCTGCGTAAAACCAACAAGGCGTCCCTGACTAACGAATTGCTGAAGAATGCGAAAGCAGTAGATGATATTCCCCAGCTCTCAGCATGTGTGATAGATGGGATGGCTCAAGTCCAACGCCTGAAAGGTGACAACATGTCATTTGCTGCCGTTGCCGAAACTCTTTTTCATAAAGTTCTCAACGAAGGTGGTACCAGCATCAGGATCGATGTTGTCTTTGATGACTATAGAGATGGATCTATTAAAAATGCCGAAAGAGAGAAAAGGGGTGGAGGGTCAGGTGCCGAGTACAGGAACATCCAAGCCAACCACAAAGTAAAACAATGGAGAAGTTTCCTGACAAGCTCAAAGAACAAACAAGCATTCATCGTATATGTGACAAGTGAGTGGAGAAAAGACAAGTATTTTGAGCAGCTGTCTGGAAAGACACTGTTTGTCACATGTGGAGACACGTGCACTTGCTATCAACTATGCCCAGAGAATGCAAAATACATCAGTGAGCTTAGATGCACTCAAGAGGAGGCAGACACCCGACTACTCCTACACGCACATCATGCTGCAAAGTTAGGTTACAAGGCAATAATTGTCACAGCAGACGACACTGATGTATTAGTCCTGTGTGTTGCCTTTGCGAGAGAGATTCTGTCCAAGATATACGTCAAGAGTGGCACTAAGAACAGGACACGATTTGTGGACATCGACTAGCTGGCAAAGAAATTGGGTCAAGCAGCATCCAAGGCATTGGTGGGACTACATGCATTTACTGGTAGGTGTTTCCAACTAAGCTAAACTAAAAAAAAAAAAACTGATTACAAGTAATCACTTTCGAGCATTAATAAAAACCTACTACTTTTTGAAGCAGGATTAATAATCGTTGCCTATGTTGCTCGTTTCCACAGTCTAAACACAACAAAATGAGGCGATTTGAATCATAAACCTCACTTGTGTTGTTTTGCAGGATGTGATACCATCAGTTCTTTCGCTGGACGTGGGAAGATTGCACCCCTGAAATCTATGTAGAAAATTAAGGACACCCAACGCATATTCAGTCAGCTGGGAGAGAGCTGGGTCCCCAATGATGAGCTCTTCAGTAAGATCGAATGTTTTACGTGTCAAATGTGTGTGCCACGCACCACTGTCTCCAAAGTAAATGAAATGAGATACCATCTCTTCATATCCAAAAGAGGAAACATCGAGTCGAGTCAACTACCACCGTCTCGAGACAGCCTATATCTGCATCTTCAACGGGCAAATTACCAAGCTTGCATTTGGAGAAGATGTCCGATGAATGATCCCAATGTACCAAGCCCAACACTGTCAGGGTGGAAAATCGACGAGGATGGTAACCTCGCCATAAAGTGGCTGCAGTCACCACCTGCGCCGGCGGCGGTGATGGAGTTTCTAATATGTACAAGTTCCCGGGCGTGCACCCTCCCTACATGCACCTGCCTTGCCAGTGGCCTGAAGTGTACGGACATGTGTAAAGTGAAAGACTGTAGTAACAGGGACGATGAGGAGGACGAGGAAATGCTGGACAATGAAACCATGACCAGTGATACAGATGACGACGATTGGATATTTATTATATTATTAAGTGTAAGCTTGGATGATGTACATGTAAGAGTTGTTCGATCAGATATATTTACCAACATTTTTGTGGCATATACACAAGCGTTTGTTGGTAACAATGAAATCGAAAAGGGTCTCCTCTTGCATCAACTGCCGACAGGAGACCACACTCTCCATCCTGGCAAACAGTGTCAGGTTCCCGAATTACACATTACCATTCATTATCTGTATCAGAATCATCAGTGCAGCCATCGTAAGTTCAGTAATTTTCAGCCATAAATTACCTGATTTCGGAGGCTCTCGGAGGGGGGTCCCAGATCTCCATAATGAAAAATATCTGGAGGGTTTTAGATATATGGCTGTTCACTGTTCCCCATACCTATCTCACATACAAAGTTCGAGTCGATTTGGCCGACCCCCATCTTCCGACCTCTGCCTGGTTTTCTCGTGCTGCAATGACTCTTAAATTAACCATTTATGGTCGGAAAGTAGCTGAAAAGTTCAAAAATAAGTCATTTCACGTTGTTAATGGTATAAACGTTAACAACGTCCTTTAGGTAGATGTCCAAGGCACGCCCATACCAAATTTCAGGTCAATTGGGTTTAATGCTAGGGCACAAGACGCATTTTCTTAGTCACACTGTCTTCAAATTACCCATGATGCATTGCTATATTCCCGCCGATTTGATAATCAGCCTGATGGGGTGCAATGCTTTAAACACTCGTAACTACAGATAGCATTGACCGATTTTGTTGATTTAAAGCCCAAAATGCAGCGCATAATATGGCCAGTCATTATAATTTGTTACACAAGGCCCCATAGGTAGCCTGAGTAAATGCCTGATTTTGGAAAGTAAACAATGAGTTTTTACACGAAAAATTACCCCCAAAATCGGAGTTTAAAGGCGTATAACTTCCTAAAAATGCAGAATATCGGCAAAAAATCTATTGTGTTGTGATTATTGTGGCATGTTTCGTCTACAAACCAATTTTCGCCGAGAATCATTGATGTTTGATATTTTTTCCCGGCCCTTTGGATTTAGTCCCAAGGCACGAGGTCCATTTTGATGACGTCATTTGGTCACGTGATTACACCAAGAAAGCTACTCATTCAGACTTGCTATCATACATCAAAATAAACTTTGGTTATTGTAGATTCAAAAAATCTATGATAGCACTGGTCCGTCTCGGTGGTACAAAAAACGGTCTCGGCCCATGGACTAAATAGAGAGAATACTCAACCAGGGGAATTTGGTCATCGTTGATTTTATTTGCAAGGAGAGAATAAAACCGTAACGGCCGATTGACCCACTCCCCCGGTCAGCTAGACCCTATTTTTGACGAATCCTACCCCCCTTAGGAAAGCTGGTAGAGGTCCATTATATGTCACGAAAGTGAATGTTTGAAGTTCGCGCACAAATTTTGACCTTTGAACTAAGGGGAAGTCCATGACACCATCGCTCCCATTGTCCCATTGGTCCGGGGTTCCCGTTAGTTTCGGCCCCGTGACCTGTTTTTGTCGACCTGTTTTTGTCGACACCTTGGATTTTCACAAGACGTTATGAGCAGCGTCCACACAACTGTGCATCTTAGACCACTTTTTTTTATCAAGAAAAGTGTCAAGAGTCACAGTAGAGTACATGTAGAGTCGGCTGAGTAGAGACTACTAGAGTAGAGTAGACTCCGGGTAGTCCGGGTTAAGAACTGTCGTCACGTCCAGTCAAATCAATTTGGGACCTTGCGGTTTGGAGCGGCTCACAAACAACAAGACTGTGGTAAGTTTTGGGTAACTTTGGGCAGAAGTATTTGCCATTCCGGCAGACCTATATTCTATACCGTCCACAACTCGAATCATCGAATCATCTGCTACAAAATAGACTTGTTCTATTCCTTGCTCTAGACCTTGCCGTCATGCATGACCAACTCCATGACTCACATTTTGATTTTCCATTTGGGCGTTACGGTGAGCGCAGACCTGGTTTCACTTTCATTCTCGAGGCGCCAAGCAGGCTACATGTATCTTTGTGAAACCACATAATGGCGCAATCTGGACTTTGTGGCCCTGAATCTGTGTGGATTAGCAATCAATCACTCAATACAAAGTCTTGTTTACAGTAACTGTTACTATGGAACTGTCCAAACAGAACCAGCTCAGACTGGTTTCAGAAGCAGGCCTCCCAGAAATATGGTACTGCTGAATGTACCTGAAAGCCTTTAGGTCTAATCCTAATATTTCAATACCTTGATCTTTGTTTCAACAGGGCTAACAAAATACCACCTGCATATGCAGGTTAGAGCAGGTACATGCTTAGATTAACCAAAGACCCGATCACATACACTGTACTATGATTGTCGTACTTGGTACTGCAGCAGAACTTCCGTTTTTTTTGTATCTTTTGTCCTGAACATGCTATGGTCTTGATGTTTTGGTGACAGATAGCTTTTCCTGTCAGAAATAAGTCTTGTGAGTTTGGTCCCCCTAGCAGCTTGTTCTGGAACTGTAGGGCACTTTCTGGCAAAATGTTTAAAAGCCAATAAGTCCAGATAGGAACAACATATTTTCATAATTTTTGGTGTGTAGGTAGCTGAGAGAGAGATGTACATAATTAAATGCAAATTATGCAAATGAGGACTTTATTTGCATAATTAATGAGGAAATTCTATAATATTACAGTGTTTTACATTATATATATAAGTTAACTACTTTCATACATGTAATGTATGTAACCTATGGCAGGCAGAACATCAACAGATACTAATTATGCAAATGATGACCTAATTTGCATAATTAATGTGAAAATTCTATGATTTCTTAATGGTTTCAATCTTCAATTCAAATTTCAAAAGTTAACATACATCACGATGCATATATCATGTTAATGCAGAGGTCATTTGCATAATTAAAGAAGAAATTTACATTTACATATCATGCCCATATTTCATGGAGGTATGGGGTCTCGGAACTCTTGTTAACAGTTGGTTCTGTTACAGCTCCCTGCCTGACATTCTACGGCAACAAAATTGTACAAGTTAGAACCCGCAATGAATGTACATGTAACTGCACTGTAACATGCATGCTAATCAAATTTTGTACTGAATTCAAAGGTGTGTGTTGAGTACTAGTTTTGTTTGCTGTATAGACAGTTAACTTCACCACCCGTAAAAGGCTGATTTGGTATAAAAAGTGATTTTTTTTAGGTTACTTCATGTTCACGGTTGCAAAAGTTTGCAGTCTGAGAAAAATGGAGATGTTCATGTACATGTATGCTCACGGTGGCGGCAGGTGCAGAAACAAGAAAATTGGTGAATTATTTGTTTATGGTACTGATAAGTTCACAGTACAGAAGTGACCACGAAAATTGTGAACACGAAAGTGCCACAAACAAGAAAGCTTTTAAAACAAGAGTTCCAAGATTTCATACCTCCATGAAATATGCATATGGACTTGACATGTAAATATAAATTTCTATGCAAATGACCTCTACCTTAACATAATAAATGCATTGTGATGTTAACTTGTGATTAACTTACACATGTCCCAAGTATGAAATTCCCATCATTTACCACTAGAATTTTTCTTTTAATTATTCAAATTAGGTCCATATTTGCATAATTATTACCTGGTGATATTCCACCTGCCATAGATTATAAACATTACATGTATCAAAGTCCCATGATGTAAGGCACTGGAGTTCCATAATTCTACTCTCCAAGCAGAGGTTGGTGGGGGAAGATCGTCACCGTTTTATATATGCCTCGTTTTTTTTTGTCGCCCCCCACCCAACCCAAAGGCTATTAACAGCTATTTGTTACCCTATCAAACCTCACTTAACAAGTAGTGGCGACTTCACTTCCGGCTGGCGACACGGCTTGGCGATTTTCCGTTACTCGCCTGTTTCCGTTCAACTCAGTTAGAATGTCTAACGGACGGGACCGACATGGAAGACAGAGTCAAGCGTGTTTTTAAAGACGTCTGGGGGTTTGAGGTCCGTCCCGACCAGCTGAAAGCCGTTTTGGCGGCCTTAGAGGGCAAGGATGTTTTCGTTGGGATGGCGACAGGGAAGGGGAAGTCCCTCTGTTTTCAGAGCATCCCCCTTTGCCTAACAGAACCCAAACTTGTTGTGGTTGTTTCGCCGCTGCGTGCCCTCGTCAGCGATCAGGTATGACAGTGTTTTCATTTTCCGACGGGCTCACAAAATTCACATGGCAAATCAGAAACTTTCCGGAATAAGAAAAATATTCGCGGGAGTTTGTCCTGGTAAACAAGTATGGCGCGAACAGAAAGATAGCATGCACCGCATCCAAACATAAAGGTAAGAAAGAAATAATGACCAGAAACACTTAAAATCTATGAATATACGTAACGGTAAAATAGAATATTTTAATATACTTCGAAGAACAAATTCATATAAATTTTTTATTGTGTTGATTTTGAACCTCTATAATAATTATAAACGTAAACATGTTTACTCTGCTACGTTGTGATGCTGTTCGGTCAGATGGAGACATGTTAATGAGATATGCGTGGTTGACTGGATTCGTCCCGCAGCGCGCTGGACACCCTTGTAAAACTATTTCTGCTCCCAGCTCACAGATTGCGGAAAATAGGGGCACGGGGAGGGACTTCGACACATTTCTCAAAGAACTACTCCTCCCCTTGTCCTTTCAGGTTGCGACTCGGGGCAGAGGTTGGGTGGGGGGCGACAAAAAAAAACGAGGCATATATAAAACGGTGACGATCTTCCCCCACCAACCTCTGCTTGGAGAGTACCATAATTCCTCATTTATAATGCAAATGAAGTCATCATTTGCATAATTTGCATCCAATAATGTAGATCTCTGTCTAAGCTACGTATACCCACATTCCAAAAATCATAAAAAATACATCGTTCCTTTGTAAATTTATCTGCTCTGAAAGATTCGCCAGAACCCCCCTGCAGTTCCAGAACAACCTGCTAGGAGGACCAAACCCACACCACTTTAATATTACTGGCAGGAAAAGCTATCCACCACTCAAAAATCAAGACGATACCATGTCCAGGACAAAAGATACAAAAACTGGAAGTTCTGCTGCAGTACCAAGGTCAGCCACCAGGAGACCCAAAATTAACCTTGACCTTTGCCTACCCAACACCTACCCACATACCAAATATCATTACAATCCATCCAAAGGTTCAAAAGTTATGCAGGCTACAAATGTGCGGAAACACACAGACACACAGACAGACACACAGACAGACGCGCCAAAAACAATACCTCCATAAAAATCATTATGAAGCAAGTTTGAACTGTAATTTCCACACAACAAATTGGACTCAGACAGATTTTTGACTTTGCAACTCCAGTCAAGGAATGAGCAATCCACCGCTTCCGTGACGTCACGCAGATAACACACGTGACCCCGTGAGCAGTGCATCATAGGTTTCAGAAAGTCTGTGGCGCCCCCCGTCTCCATTGAGGGATGGTTGTAATGCCCTGATGTAGATGGCCTCTTTAATCCCTTGTGCAAAGAATCCCTTGTTCATGTGTCCGGTTCTAAGTCCAAGATTCTTACTTTGTCCAGTGAGATTGAATGACCAGATGATTCTATGTGTATATGTTGTGAGACCTCCGAAGTAGTCGAGCTAGGTCGTTTGTGTTCTAAGAACCTAGCCTTGAGAGATCTTTCAGTCTCTCCAATATAGGTTTCCTTACATGGGCCCTTGGCAGATACTTTGTCCCCCCTAGTCGGTAATACAGTGCAGTGCACATTAAAAACTTAGAACTGTGCAACCTATGATCCACTGCTCACGGAGTCACATATGTGTTATCTGTGTGACGTCACAGAAGCGGTGGATTGTTCATTCCTTGACTGGAGTTGTACAGATGAAAATTTGTGTGAGTCCAATTTGTTGTGTGGAAATTACAGTTTAAACTTGCTTCATGACTCAAATAATTGGTCAGCTTGCTAACTTGAATTGTAGCAATGCTAGCTTGCCAAGACATGCTTGAAGAAGCAACGACGTGCAAAAATACAAAAGAGTAAAAATTTAACTTATTGACATTTAAAAAGAAAATAAACAAGAAGCCATAGGCGACAATTCTCCGTGAAGTATTATATATTGCAACAAAAAGAAGTAGCCATTGGCGACAATTCTCTGTGAAGTGTGATAAATCGAACAAAGAAAAATTGTTTAAACGCGCGTCGGCTCAGTCATCTTAAGACGCAACAACCAATCAGAGATGCGAAATGCCGACACGTGACGCGGGATTTGCATACAGTCTAAACAACGGGGAAGGGCGCGCGATGCCCGAAATATTTTTGCGTCAATATTCAGCGCCATGTTGCAAGAGATTAATACCGGGAAACAATTTATTTTCTTGTTTTGAATGCATAAACATGCATTTACGCTAATCTAGTATGATTCAGGGTTACTTTTTTTTTACCTGCCATGGCCAGATTATCTAAAGATGTGTGTATTGTGTGTACAATCTACAGAAAGAGAAATATACATCAGGTCCGATCATCCGATTTTCACGTTTCGGTTTTTTGGACTCGGTTCATGAACGTATTTTGGTTTGGCTCCTGGAATGTGCGAAAAAAATGACTCCCGGGACTGTCTACAGGGAACACTCGCATATTGCCCAACATTCGCGGTGTATCAGGACAGCGCGACTGGCCAAGCAACCAGTCAGCATTAGCGCAGCGGCAGTCCCTGTAATTAGTAACAGTTGCACGTCAATCCGGCCGAAAGCATGATTGTGTAACACAGGCTACTTCTTCATATACCGGCTCATACTACAAGACGCCTTTACAACTAGCAAATCATAAAATTACCCGATCTACTAGTATGTGTGGTTTACCAGCCCCAGACCACATCCGACCACGAGGCAGAACACATTGATGGGTTGCTCAAAAATATTGTCCATGTTTACAAAGAGCTGCTCCACTAACACTATGGAGCGGCCCAACCCAAAAATATTGGTCATGTGTACAGTGAAGCGGCCAGCATGCTCGTTGCTAGGACGACCGGCCAGTTGCTACGTGACTAAATACACGCCGCCACTAGGTCACCACAGCCGACCAGTTTGAAATCGATAGGATTACGTCATCGGTATTTACATTTCGTAATGTTGACCTCTGACCACCTCACATTTCTGTCCCCATCAGCCTGACCGCCACTTACTAAGTACTACCGGTCACATTAACGGGTAAAAACATATTTCAATGACATGGGGATGTTTCGAAAATAAGCATTTACTCAAATATCAAAACAGCTACGGTAAAAATAAAAAGACGTGCATCATCCCGGACATAATGCCACACCACATGCGAAATTACACAGAAATGCGACGTACGGAACAATGCGTTTTGGCTGCGAACATCTTCCAAAAAACTTGCCATCTCTTAAGTACGGCCAAAAACATCTGGAACCACTTATCAAAACCACCCCGTATCTGCATGAAGTTCCACCCCCCCACTGCTATTCCAAACAACGCGTTTTTCTGGACCATTCCAATTCGCCTCGTAATTGTGGGGGTGCATCTGCAATATTACATTGACCGCGAAAGCAGCGACGACAAAAATACACATTCGTGCATCAACATGGGCATGCCCGCAGACGGCGTATAAAATTGCGTGCCGATAACACAAAGAGAACCCAGTGTTTTGACTGCGAACACGAAAAACCAGCCGTTCACAACACTCGGTCCGTAGGTCCTGACCTCCTTCACGGAGTAAAAAAGGAATGCAGATACCGCCGGGGGTTCGAACCCTCGACGTCTGGAGCTAAGACGACCGTCTCTGACCATCGAGCCACAGCGGCTCACATTACTTTATCGGCCTTCTGAAATGCCTTAAATGTACCACCATTACAACGATGGTCCAGTTTATCCAGGAACTGAGCCCGGCTGCAAAATTAGTGATTGAGGCAAATATGGATTTATTATTAGCTGTTACGTGCGGTTGTGCGGTAGACATTGTGTCAATTTTGCCTTGTGGTCGTGCTTATTAGCAGATACATGCGGTTAAGCATTGTGTCACATTTATTAGCGGTTACGTGGCGCTGTGAGGTATTGCATAACTTTGGTTCCCCCAGCCACTAAGCACCAAGCGCATTTCCATTTCAAAGCCGGAGGCTGAAAATCAGGAATTACAGTACCTGCACCAGTGCAGGTAGTCAGGGAAAAGGATACCAAGCTTTATTTATGGTTGCTAGGATGAGAGCAATGGATATAAGATCATGTTCAGATGGTGCTACCATATGATGGAATTGGCACGAAAACTCTCGCGAGACAACGAGTCTCCAACACGTGACCCCGAAGAGAGCGTGTCGGGACATGTACGGACAATCCTTCATTCTGTAGTTCGTCACGCAGCGCTGCAGTACAGACGGACGTGGGCCGCAACTCCTCCAACCTTCCTGCGCTTTTCGGAGTCTCCTCCTCGGTGTAGAACACTCGGACTCCAGTTTTTCATTGTTCCTTCCCCTGGGTTTACTTTGGCCCCTCGGAATTCTCTCCGTCCCGAGTTTTATCCCCCAACCATGTTTGGAGCCAGCAAGAGAAAGATTAGACTCCCCGCACGATACGCCGTGTCTCCTGCGGAGGGCGACCCTGAATGGATAATGGCTTTTGACTCCAACAGACAACCTCGTGGAGCAGTTAGACAACGAAATTTTAGACGTTTCCAGACGCATAGAGCAAATGAAGGTCGACATGGGCCTGGAAAACCGGACGGAATCTACGTCTCGTCTGTCTACCCCCCTCCCCACGCACGGCGACGTCATCGGTCAGAGGTCGACCATCCCAGAAGCCTTGGCGCCAGATTCCCAAGATGGCCGCCGCGAGCGAGCTCCATTTCTTCAGAAACCCCGCAGTTACCCGACCGCACGAGAAGTGCGGGCCTTTCATAAGTTACATAACGACACGTCCACATTCACACAGCACGTCCAGAGACAGACAGCCGGGACTCAGGTCGCCGATACGTTACGAAGCTCGGACGGACGTTTCTCGCAGCTCCACTTTCCACACGTCTCTGCCGACGACGCACACCTTGCGGCCCGAGGTAAGAAGCTCAGTAGCGGTCTCTCGAGGAAAGCACATGACAAAGTAGTTCGAGAAGTGAACTGGCCTCACGAATTCGTCTTCTCCGCCAATACAGCCATCACTCACGACTCTTTGACGTTAGATCAACTTGTGGCCGGGGAAATGGCTATTATACTAAGTCCCCATACAAACCACATGGAGAGTCAAAACAGGGGTCACATTCTGAAGGGGCTTATGCTCGAGGTTCCCACGTATTCATTCCTGGGTATCAAGAACTTTTACAAGATCTTGTGGATACACGTGGAGCACGGCTTAGTCACGATAGACACCACAACCACCTTGTCCGAAGTGCATAAGTTAAAGGAGGACCATCTGCGGCGACCTCCTCACACCCATAACAGCACAGCCGCTAACATTGTGCAGGCAGAACACGAGTCAGAAACGCCTACGGAGGGAGCCGGAGGCCCCAGAACTACCTGCTGCTACAGGTTCCAGGTTGACGGCTGCCCCTTTTCCACCGACCACACAGCAGCTTCAGGCATCGTACTCATGCACGCCTGCAAGTTTTGCACCAGACACAGACCAGGAGTGGACGCCGGACACCCTGCCAAGTTCTGCCCCTTCAACAGGGACAGCGGAAGACAGGGAAGCCACTCGCCAGTGCAGTACAGCCTCTCCTGACTAGGCCCGGTTTTTAGCACTGGACTGACCAACGCCGCTAAGACTGTTACCAACCACATGACCAGCAAGTATTCCCCCATGCAGCCCCCAGCTCTGAAGCCCTCACCAATTACGACGGCGAGCATCCCTCTGCAGCCCCCAGCTCTGAAGCCCTCACCAACTACGACGGCGAGCATCCCTCTGCAGCCCCCGGCTCTGAAGCCCTCACCAGATACGACGGCGAGCATTCCCCTGCAGTCCCAGCTCTGAAGCCCTCACCAAACACGACGGCGAGCATCTCTCTGCAGTACCCAGCTCTGAAGCCCTCGCCAACTACGGTGGCGGGCTCTCCCAACCGTCACATGATGAGAGGAACGGCTTCGATCGTCATCCTCCTCGTTTGTCTGTTGATCAGCACCTGCGGGGAGTCGAAGGACATGTCACTTCTGGTCGCGGCTCACGCCGGAGAGCCGATGCGGAACGTTTGTAACTTCGGCCGTCAGTTGAACGACTACGTGACGGCTACGTGTACTCGCGGGGATGCGGTCCCTCATCCTGCAGCGTTCCTGACAACCCCCATCAGAGTCTTCTTTGTCGTGTTTGCCTCAGTCATCCTCCTTAGCATTAGAATTTCCTCGGCGTAAATGCCGCTCACAGCCTCGTATGTATTGTATATATCTGTGAAGTTATATCTCAGGGCGGAGAACGAACCAACTAGTCTTGTCCACGACTTTATTGTTACTGTTCATTCACTGAGCACCCTATTTCACATATAGTTGTTCTACCCTTCCACTACCTTGTTGCTCGTTCTGCCTAGGAGCTAAATGGCACTAGGCCTGACATCTTGGGTGTAACACTGACACACCGACGCATGAATAAAGATGTCACCGCCAAGTACAACTCTGATCCTTTATTGAGTGAGACAATTTGGCATGAAGTTTAGGTTTACAGACCTGTGTGACTGGTGTCAGCTAGGGAGTCAGTGGTGTCTGCACAAATGTGCCCTTCAAATACTGATTACAACAAAGATTTTTTAGGGTGAACTTTTGGGTTTATGGATGCCTGTCATGGCAGGTAACAGGACTGTCCACCAGGCCAGGCTAGCACATCATCAGGCTACTCAGATCAACCCCATTCATATCCCCACGAAAGATAGTCATCCAAACAGCTGTGCCCTCTAGCGAAAAGCATAGAAATTACAGTCAATACATGGGTACCCCTTACACACGGCAAGAATTTGAAATCTGCAGGGGAGAGTAGAAGAAATCTTGCGGGTCTTCAATCTTATTTTCTACTTAAATATAAAAACTGCTACAATAAAAAAAAGAATATGTGCATCAACATGAACATAATGGCACACTACATGCCCAAGTACATGTACATACAGATACAATGAACAGAACCATGACTTTTAGCTGCAAACACATGCACATGGCGACGGTGCTTGCTGTTCGAGTTATTGTTTGCCTGGCACTGCCATGATTTCATGATTTCGAGGTAGCCTTAAGTTTTAGACAGATAGTGCACTCCTCCCCAGAGTGTATAGTGAACGAGCCCCGGGGTCACAGAAAGTAGGGCCATCCGGGGCAGAGAGGTCTTCCCAAGGGTTCCAGGAATGTGGGCATAGATGCGGGTCAGAGAAATGCCTGTGGACATTCCACATGCCTGTGGACAAAATGCCTGTACCATTCCTAGAATTCTTGCACACTGCACACAATACTGTACCATTAGGCTTCTCCCTGAGACGTCGCCAAAAACAGCTTAATACTTTAACAGGAGCAACGTACAGCTGTTTCTAATTAACGACCCACCCTTGCATCTGCTTGAAGAAAACGCATATCCCCCCCAACTGATATTCAAGACAACTGTTACAGCTATTTTGCGGCCAGTCCCATATGCCCTTTAAATGTAGGGGTGCTTCTGAAATATTACATTGACCACGAAAACAGGTACCGTAAACGGTAAAAATAAAAATATGTTCATCGTCACGGGCATGCCTGCAGCTACTTGCGTAGACGACATATTTTTTTACATGCCGATTAAACAAAGGGAACTGAGTGTTTTAGCTGCGAGTGCGAAAAACTGACTGACCACACTACTGCTGCAGGAGGGATACATTGTAATTCCTTCACGGAGTTCTGTAATAACTGCAGATGGAAGTGAGCGTAAATGGAGTTAAGAGGTGGCAGAATTATTTAATAATAACTTAAAGTCGTCTGTATTGATTTGTGTCTACTTGTTGATTTATCAACTTTGACTGCTGACAGAGTCTCAGGTCAGGGGGTTGAGGGAAGATCAGGATTATAATTCACCGGAGGCGGGAGGTATTGTTTTTGGTCACCAGTCTTCACACTGTTTTCACAATCATACATTTTCAATATGCTGTTCACTATGTGACAGAGTGTTCATTACAATCAACCTGTGTTACGTCAAAATATCAGACATACAATGCAACTGAGGGTACCCTAACTTTGCATGTGCCTTAACTTTGAACGGAAATTTTACTGATCTTATTATGCATTAATGTACTTGATACTTGATATCAAGTATCAAGTACATTAATGCATAATAAGATCAGTAAAATATATTATTTATTATTTATTATTATCTTATTATGCATTTATGTACGCTGTTATTGTTGCCACTGACTTTGCTAAAGAAAAAGGGAAATAAACTTACTATATAATCATTATAGTCAATGTTTTGTTGAAGAACAGAATTTCACCAAATAATATTGATGGCACTATAGATATAATGGGGGTCACTTCGTAGCTGCGACTCGTGCCATTAGAAATATAATTGCTCTTTACCAAGCAGTCACACAAGTGCCACATACATATTAGAACATAAAACATAAAACAGTAAAAATTTGGGTCTCTGAGTTTTAAAACTCGACCCGAGAAAAACATCATCATGCATTTCCCATGATTCCCATGGGACCACATTGATATAGCCTGACTAAATCGCGCTCCTGGCGGCCGCCGCCCTAGGTTGCCGCCCCCCAAAAGCTTGATGTCAAGCACGCGTAAAGCTGGCGGTGTGTCGACGGCCCTGGTCTGCCATATATGGTTAATGAGATGCAAACGTCACGAACGGCCCTCAGACGGTGCGGCACCCAACAGAGATGGTTGCTATGGGCTTGTCGGTCGCTAACCAGTGATGGACGTCGGCGCGCCTTTCATGTCCCAAAATTGAAGTTTGGCCGAGGAAGGCGCGGCCACCCGCTCGCGAGTCGAATCTGTTTCTATTTTCCAAAGTTTCTGGAACTTCCTCGTGGGAAATGGGAGTCACACCGAGAGAAAAGAATCTCATCCACGGATTTGTCTTTACGTCACGATTTTCACTCGGCTATGTCCACATTTCGCATCTCTGATTAGTTGAAGCGTCCGCTTCCGGCAGCGCCGGCGGTATTGAAGATTGACCGAGCCGACGCGCGTGTAAACAACTTTTCTTTCTTCGATATAAGCGCTAAAATGCTGTTTTCCACAACCACACATCGATATTCTAATTTCTAGTGAAGAAATGCATAGTTTCAAGAATCAGTCGGGAAATTATATACTTCTGTGCGGATTGTTAGCGTTTTTTGCGTCATTTTGTCGTCGCTGAACCCGGAAGTGTGGACCTCGCCCTCGGCGTGAGTTTTCTTTTACCCACAAAGTAATTAATTTCTAGCGTATTTTACCCTGCGTTTTACCGATCAAAACAATAAACAACTCCCGCTTAGGAGAACCCAGTAACATTTTAGATTCCAGCAATTAAGTATCGATAATTTGACAGGAGTCAACATCGTGAACAAAGCACAAGAATGTCGTCAACCCGCCGTTTTCGTTTGCTCTGCACTGTTTCACGATCTCGGTCTTCTCATAGCCGGTAGGAAGACACGCAAACACGTCGTTTTTCTGTTTAACGAAAAATTTTATCGTATTTTCCTGAAGCGGCTCTAGGGGCCAGGGACTCCCAAAGTCCACACACACTGACTCCAGAATGCACACTCAGAAACTCGGTTTCGGGCTAGTCGCAGCCATTTTTCTGAGAAATTCCCACCCGCAGTCGATCAAATTTTTCGTCCCCGCCCGGTACTCCGCCCCTCTCCGGCTGCCTGGCGCCGTACCACGTGATGGCCCGGTCGGTTCCCACATTAATTCCTAATACTGGCTTCCTATTGGTGACTCCAGGAAAGGGAACGGGCCGCCCGACTTACAGCTATTCTGCCACAAGCTCTTGGGGTGGGGGTCATTAACGTCCAGCCGAGAGCTTGTATACACAGGCTAACATTGATAGTGTAAGCCAATTTTTATTTGAAATACGGACTGGTTGCATTCAATACAACTCTTCTCACGTGAGGTGAAAAATACACACAGTTGCAAATTTACCATCAAAAGAAAGCTGAAATATTTAGTTTTCATTTCTGCACACTTCAGTTCATTACCGAGTTCTGAAGACAGCAAAACTACAGACTGAAGCGTACAAAGTTAGGGCACACTGTTTATCGTACCACATTCATGAAGCTACATTCACAAAAACGTCTCACCGGGTGTATGCCACTTGTAAAGTGGAACAGTATAAAATATTCAATACATTTTCTTTAGATGATTTCTTCAAATTTCATTCATCAAAAGGAGATTGAGCACTTTCTGACACTAATGGAACAATGGAACATCGTGAGTTGGAGCACGTGAAAAGAGTACTGTGTGATGTTCCTCAAAACTGTGACTAATGTGTTACAGGTTGACTGAAGATGGAGTGTCCGGGCTGTGGAGAGACAGTGGGAGCCAAGCAGAAGTTTTGTCATGAGTGTGGGACACGGCTGCCGAAGAGACAGAAATTCCAGGACATTGGTGATGGAGGAGGGGTCGTTGTTCCTACATCCAGTACAGCATCTGCAGTGTTAGCAGGTGAGTAGTATACATTTACATGGTTCTTGAGTGATCTCCAAGCAGACGTCATGTCAGGGAGGCTAAATTGTTAAGTTTCCCCAGCAGCTTGTCTTGTTCATCCACCATGTTTTGACATCAAAATGGACAGCTAGAAAAAATAACAATTTAGCCTTCCCAACATCTGCTTGGAGATTAGTTCATGCGATAGTTGGCCTTTTTCTGCAATTTTTTATGTACATTCAAAAAAAATTTGTAGATGCAGCTTTAATGTAACATCTCCTTACAATATACTAGTACATGTGTTAAGGGAAATTGAGATTAAATACTGACTGAATGTTAAATATGTTCTGCAAATTGCTCCAAGAAGCCTAAATGTTTATCCAGCTGTAATAAGCACGTCGGCAGAACGTACTGCGCCTGCGCAGAACCCTGGATTTTTGCGTTTTTTGTTGGATTTTTGGTCAGCGTTGCAACAGAATTTTCACTGTTGCAGAGGATATCTTTTCTGATACAACCTTTGGAAACTACTGTCGAAATGCTAACCTTATATGAGCGAATACAACCTTATATGAGACGTTCTACCGAAGTGCTATGCACAATACATTATGGGTTTTGCGCAGGTGCAGTACATTCTGCCAACGTGCTGCTGTAATACTACACGTATGTGAGGAAAAATGCTGTGTGCTGCTCATGCTTAAGAAGTTGTCCCTTTTGTCACAAACAGCAAAACCTACAGAAGAGCCAGACAGCAACAAAGGAGGACCAGAGTCCTTGAAGGATAGTACAAGCAGCCTACATGTAGGATGGGAGAGATCTTTGCCTGATAAAGGCCCAGTTTCTCCAGCCATCCTGCTGGCAGATTGCGTGCAGAAGTCCGTCCAGCTGGAGAGTCCTGTTCAAGAAACCAGTAAAGGGCTGCCAGGTGATCTAGAGGCGAGGTGTCCTCCTAAGCCACCAGGTGATGCAACAAAGACTGTAGCAGATAAGTCTGACAAAGACGAAGAATCACGGAAGGGGGATGGGAAACTAAGTAAGGAAAGGGTTCAACAGGAACTGGCAGAGGACAAAGAGCCACAGTCCCAGGCTCTTGTTGGGTCAGAGGCATCAGAGCAGGCTAAACCAGTTGCTGAAAGAACTCAGACCAAAGCTTACGTACAAGAAATCATTCACCACCCTCCCAAGGATGAGCATAGCTTAGATACCATCAAGGACACAGCCCATGGAGAAGACATGGAAGACAAGGGAAGGAGAAGACTTCAGTACCGGAGACTGGTCAGCCTGGTGAGGACACCCAAGACATGCCTTCTGCTGAGACAAGCATGGGAGATGGAAAAGATGAGGGAGACAGTCAGGATGACCCTTCTACATCTGATGATCAAGTAAGATTAAAGACAATATGAGACCAATCACACTGAAATGCAACAGTTCCTGAAAATAGTAAAACATAACAGGTATACTGGTACCACGGCTTGTGAAACTTTTTCATTTGAGAAGCAAATAAAAGGAAACATTTAACCTGCAATAATGTATTGTTTGCTTCTGGAAAGAATGTTATTTACAAGCAGGGATGCCAGGTTCTAAATCATGCTCACCGTAACATCATTCAGATTTGGTTAGATTTACTCGCGGCAGAAATCAAGTCTTAGAATTGGAAGGATTATCACTGGTAGAGCCGAAAATGTCTATAAAATGTTAAACGGACAATAGACCCTTTTTGGACATTCTCGAAAATTCCGGACATTTTTCAAACATTTCTAAGAATGTCTGAACAGGGGCTTTACAGGGAGGACTTGCTTGTTGTGTTTTCCATTGTTCATGAGGTGTCTGTCAGAATGTCTTTAGAAAAAAAAGTGTGAAAACTGACATGCATATGAAATGCACTGCACAAAGCCAAGACAATTTACAGAGCAGGACACAATTAATTAACCGACAGATGCTAATATCTTATAAGTGCGCATTGTGCTAAACAAAGGACTGTCTCCTAGGGGTGTCCCTACCTGACGTGTGAAGAGACTATGGATATAAAATGTCCACCTGGGGTTATTTTGATGTCGTTTCTCAGTAACTATGTCTACTTAATGTTCTTCCGACTGGCCTTTGTTCAGCAATGTCTAAATCATGTCTATTGTCCGTTTAACATTTTATAGACATTTTTGGCTCTACCAGTGTATGTGCCAAATTTCTGATGTTCCCTAACATCTGAAGAGTTTTGGTCCAAAGCTATTTGTTCATTGAAAATATATAAACTATCACGTTGGACAATTTTCAGGAACTGTAGCATTTCAATTTTATTGGTATCATAATTAAGGGTTAATGACCCGCCCAGAGGTGAATATGGTGCACGTGTGATAAAGCCTTGTCAGTTGCTATAACCACCGAATAAAGCCATCGAGTGAGCGACAGCGAATGAGGTGGCTTTATGAGGTGGTTATAGCAACTGACAAGGCTTTATCACACCATATTCACCGAGAAAGGGCGGGCCATTAGCGCTATTATCATATAGCCTATCAAAACTTACACAGTAGAGAGTAACGTTAACACATTCCTGTATAACACACATCT
The DNA here is from genome assembly GCF_001625305.1 of Branchiostoma belcheri. Classification (NCBI taxonomy): domain Eukaryota; kingdom Metazoa; phylum Chordata; class Leptocardii; order Amphioxiformes; family Branchiostomatidae; genus Branchiostoma; species Branchiostoma belcheri. The sequence continues at coordinate 121,811 of NW_017803931.1, read as the reverse complement.
AAATTATATAACAAACCGTTACAGTCAGTCCTCTATCTTCCCGTCCGCTGGCCACTGTTCCTGTGCATCTTTCCTGATTTCAAGGACCCACATATTGAGTCTAAGTTGGCATCAATCAGTTCTTCTATGACAAAGTCTGACACACCATTGTCTAAAATTGTATGCCCTTTAGTGTGATGATTTTACCTGTTCTATCAGAGTTCATATGAGTTCACCGCAACTTCGGAACAGAACTGGCATTCCATTTGTGGTTATTTTGGGCCAAAAGAATAGAACAAGCTTCCATTTGAAGTCATCTGAGGTCATTTGGAGATGTACGAGGGCCTGCATGCCTTTTTCCGTTAAGCGTTATGGGCTATTTTTTAAAATTCACCGTAAATCGTTGCTGGCTCGCTCTAATTCAACGTTAAGAAGCGTTATTAGTATATTCATCGTGAAGCGTTCTTTGTCATTTTATTTCTACGTAAAGCGTTGTTTGTCATCCTAAATTTAGCGTTAAGCGTTAATGAATAATTCTTCGTTACGCCTAAACCTTGAAGGCTTCGTAGTCAAAACGTCAAACAGTTCTCGGAGCGTCCGCTTGTGGCTTCAGCATTCAAGCCAGACACGTACCCCATGACGGATGATGTATACCATAGAACAGCCCCACCCGTTCCTAGAACCAGAACCCTTCGCAAATCATTGCAAACAAATGCTGCGATGGGCACGAGAATCTCGTCCGAAGATGGCCATTGCCTATAGCGCTCATTGGACGAACTTCAGGGATATTCTGTCACATATGGAGGGCTCTGTGGAGGGCTGAACCCTATTGACCTTGTTCTCGTGGCATTTCCTATGTACCAATGTTGTGTCTAATTTTGCCTATATCAAAAGGCAGGAAAATGCGTCATTGAAGGTTTAGAAATACAAAATTCCCCTGAGGAGAATGCCCCCGGACCCCCCCCCCTACATTGACCCCCTTCGACTCTAGCCAGACTCTGCAAACTCATCTAAAGTTACGTTCTTCAAACCTTTGCTTATTTTTTGTCTCAATGTCAAAGGGCAATCAACTGCAGTGCCTCAGCACAAAAGACACTTTCGCGCAAAGGCTGATGGGAGATATTGTCAGTTGGCAGGTGTAACGTTACAGGTAAATATAGCCTTGGAATAAGAAGTGCCATTAAGGCTAGACCGAACGGTGTGAGAGACGCCTGGTTTTGGAACGAAATAACGTTGATACGACTGAACCGGCCGGTCTACTACGGTAAGAGAAATACTAAGATTCTACGAACTAAACCTAAATGTAATTGTAATCTAGATAACACAAACTGTACGTGTGCGTGTTCATGCATATGGTTCAGTGAACTTTGATGAAGGTTAGATATCCAGGTAAACGATACTCATAGACAATTCGAACGGTACTGCTGGATAAAGTTGGAAACTTTAAAGTGATCGTAATTCAGTTTTAACTCACTGAAAAGCTACTCTTCCACTGGTCTTGACACTGGGACTACAGACGCCATGTACAAAATTTACAGATTCACTGCACAGGGAACGTTCCCCTACATGTAGCTAGCTCTTTTCGACAGGCAAAATGAACAGTGGACGTACCACTGAGTGGCAAAACTGGATTTTCAAAGTCAATTTTCTGGTAATTCTTTTCATGTAGTATGTAGTAAGTTGAATCCTATCCCAAATTACATATCTCTGGGGTAAAAGTGTGCTTGTTTTGTACCGTAGGCTGTCGCTGCTCGTTACAGCTACATTGTATTCATGGCGTTACCCGTAAATAAGAGGCGCGTCACGTAGCTTGTTTTGGGGCTATTTCAAATGCTTAGAATTTGAAATGATGACGAAAATGTGTTCAGAAATGACAGTAAATGTCAATATCAGACAGGTGTCCTCATCCTGAGTTTTTTTGTTTTGATTTGCCGCCCTAAAATAGAATTTGATGCCTTTAATCATGTCACGTTTACGGTAACGTCGGTGACAATAGTGATATCATAGAGTGCACCATGATTAATAATTCATCATTTCGAATTAGATATGATTCAATTCAGAAATATAATGAGGAGTCACAAGCTCAATAAGCTGTCTCTCCTGTTGCTGTTTGCGACGGCTGGGAACACAGGGAACACTAGTGTGAAGTACCTTTAAATTTAATGCGTGCTTCATAAAGTACACTTAGTTTTGTCAGCGATCACTTTTTCTCACAAATTTAGATACCATATCAAGTGAAGCTCGAATAAAAATGGCTGTCAATTTACCGTTAAGCGTTACTGACCTCCTGAATTTACCGTTAAGCGTTATCGGCCCTGCTGAATTTATCGTTAACCGTTGCCAGGACCTCCCCATGTAGACCCTCATGTACTTACTAGTGGGGGTGGCGCAAAATATGTTTTCTTGTCTTTCCCTCAAAATTCACATACATGGTATTGACATGGTCTTTATTACCTTGGCCAAGACGGTTTCCTGGCCGTGTGTCTGTGGGTGTGTCTGTCTGTGTGTCTGTCAACAGCATAACTCGAGAAAGCTTAGATGGATTATCTTGATATTTGGTAGGTAAGTCTAGGTCTTAATGAGACCTGGAAATGATTAGATTTTGGACCCCCTAGCGGCTTGTTATGGTACTCCAGCTAAACTTCCGGTTTTGATATCTCATGATCTAGACATGCTGGGGTGACGAAATTTGGATGGTAGGTAGCTCTCATGCTGGGGAAGAAGTGACATGAGTTTGGGCCCCCTAGCGGCTTACTCAGGAACTGCAGGGCTATCTGTTTGAAAATATTCAAAAGAGGATAACTCAAGAACCGGTGGACAGATCGTCGTGATTTTTGGTATGTAGGTAGCTCAAGTGACGCTTGACATAATTATGCAACAATTATGCAAATCTGAATCTAATTTACATAACTAATGGAGAAATTCTATAAATCAACTGCATTACATTATAGGACTATTCAAGCTTGTGACATATGTAATTGAGAACGAGAGAAACACAGGCAGATATTGATTATGTAAATTAAAATCTAATTTGCATAATTAATGAGAAAATGTTATAATTCCATAATGCTAACTGCCTGGAATTTCATACTTGGGGTATTTGAAAGTTAAGTGAAGGTGAACATCATTAAACAAAACTTATTCAAATAAGGTCCTCATTTGCATAATTTATGAGGAAATGATAGAATGGCTTTCTTTGCTAAGATACATTGTAAGGCTGTCTTTTGATGGAGAATATGATCAACTATATATTACAATATTATAATACAATATTATAATATAAATAAAATACAAATGAGGATTTTATTTGTATAATCAGAAGGAATCATCTTTGTCAGTCATAAAGATTAACATCATTTGGCGAAGGTATGAGATCGTTTTGTTATGTATTGCTAAATAAAGTGGGTGATGACAAGACGGTAAACATTTCTATTCAACAAGGAAACGTGCTACAAATGTCAGCAAAAAGAGTCCACTCCTCTGCAAATGGTTTGCTCCGGGCCATGCTTTATTGTGCAACAAAGCACACTTGTGAGAATAAAACACACCTGGCAATACTTGTATCATGCTAACTGTGACATTATGGCGTCATAATCAATATGGAATGGGGGCTTCTGATTGGTCAATGCTCTTTAATTAATGGGTTGTTTGTATTTTAGTCACATTGAAATTTGTTATAACTGAAATAATACCTGGCACAATCTTTTAAGTTACTGAAGTCAATATTGTAGCCTATGTGTTTGTCTCTTCCCCTTGATTTTTATCTGAAATGTTACTTTTTTTTGAGAGAGAAAACAATTTTAGGAAAAAAAAGTCACCCTTTGCATCTGTTACTGTAACAACACTTTCGCTTATTTTCTATTACAAGTAGTATCAGTGGGTATTAATCTGATCAAAATATTTCACAAAGCAAGTACATGGTGTTTTTTTCTATATAATATATAGAAAAAAACACCATGTACTTGCTTTGTATGGTTATACACTCAGGATGACCCAGTAAAAACGAGAAAACAGAAGAAGGCGGAACGTAAGAACAGAAAGAGACGAGAAGCTGGAGACATGACAAAGAAAGAACAGGAAAATCAGTGAGTACAGTCTCAGGACCAGAAAACCTTTGGTGTACAATTTTGTTCTTATTGTTACTTTTATTTACAACTTTCGTAATTGCTGTCATATGACTGTAACCTTTGATAGCTTGGTCACGCCGCGACCAAACTTCACACAGTTTTAGTTGTACTTGAAACACATTGAAACATCCATCGTTATATTCTACAAGATGAGAGCCAATTGCAAGCCCATACGAGTTACTTTCAAAGTACTATTAATTTGTCCGATTTTTTTTGCATATATTTGGATGTTTTCTTACTGGGGCGACTGTATGTGTTATACCCGGTACATTCCAAATTATATCTCCTCTCCAGGTCCCCACCCAGTAAGACTTTACACCAACCGGAACTGACTGGCCAGGATGAAGGAGGATCAACAATGACCTTGCACTTCCATGTCCTTGTCTCCCCTGACTTCAAAATGAAGCCAGAGCTCGAGGTGGAGAGGGTTCATGTCAAAAGTGACATAGTTGCCTGGAAGAGCCTTGCTGTGCTTGAAATTACACGGTAAGTAACTGTCAATTTTCTGACTCAAGAAATATCATAATTACCTTCGCCAAGAAGGTTATGTTTTCAGAGGCGTTCGTGTATGTGTGTGTGTGTGTGTCTGTCTGTCTGTAAACACGATAACTTGAGAAGGCCTTGATGGATTGTCTTGATGCTTGGTAGGTGGGTAGGTCTTGATGAGACCTCAAAATGATTAGATTTTGGACCCCCTAGCGGCTTGTTATAGTACTGCAGCTGAACTTCCGGTTTTGATATCTCATGATCTAGACATGCTATGGTGATGAAATTTGGATGGTAGGTAGCTCTTGTGCTGGGGAAGAAGTGACGTGAGTTTGGGCCCCCTAGCGGCTTGCTCTGGAACTGCAGGGATATATTCTTGAAAATATTCAAAAGGGGATAACTCAAGAACCGGTTGACGGATCGTCATGATTTTTGGTATGTAGGTAGCTTACGCGATGCTTAATATAATTATGTGACAATTATGCAAATATGGATGTAATTTGCATAATTTATGGGGAAATTCTATAAATCAGCTGCATTCCATGATAGGACAATTGAAGCTTGTGACATTGGTAATTGACAACGAGAGAAACACAGGCAGATATTGCTTATGTTAATAATGACTTAATTTGCATAATTAATGAGAAAATTTTATAATTATGTAATGATAACTGCCTGGAATTTCATACTTGTGGTATTTGAAAGTTAAGTTGAGGTGAACATCATTAAACATAATTTATTCAAATCAGGACCTCATTTGCATAATTTATTAGGAAAAACTAGAATGCATTGTTTGTTAATATAAGACTGCCTTTTGGTTTAGATTATGATAAAATGATATAATTCATGAAAATTAGGTTCCTATTTGTTAAATCAGGGGGGAATAATCTAATGTATAATTTGTCAGTCATAAAGATTAACATCATTTGGCGAAGGTATGAGATCGGGGAACTCTAGTTGATATAAGAATTGATAAAATCATTCAACACTGTATTTCACAATTTCAGTATACCATACTATGCACACATTCTACCGCAATGATTTCATTTAGAATTGCTGGACATTTTCTAAATGATACACAATGTCATACAAGTTTCCCATGTAATTAAACAATAATTTCCTGCATTTCCCTTAGAAAAGTATTGAAATTATGCATGTTTAGATTCTCTGACCCTTACTTTTTCTACAGGAATCTGAAAGATGGTTATCTGGTAGCAGAAGGCAAATGCAGTATGAATCCTAAGAAGATAAGCAACAAAGATGTGCACTTCAAGTATGCCGTTGTAAAACAAGAAGAGAAACCTGAGAAACGTGTGAAGTGGGAATTCATCCACTGTCACATGAGCAAAAGTTTGATTTTCAACAGATGCTTCAAGCTTACACCTGAAGAGTGCCAAGCAGGAGGTAAGTGTTTATTATATGTGGGGCCGCTCGTTTTAGCATGTTAAAATTTTATACTACATGTAGGTATTCCAGCATACACACTTATAATTATAATTGAGAGCTCAAGATGTGTCAACGGGTACATTTGGTTTAAAATTTATAATTGTCTTCGTCAGAAAGACTATGGAATTGTCTTGCCGTATTGTGGGTGACTGTGGATTTAGCGGAATAACTCTTGAAGGCATGATTCGACGTCCATGATTTTTGGCAGGCAGATTACCATTGTTGAGGCCAACGTCAGGGGCACGTTTGGGCTTCGTAGGGGTCCCTATGTCACTGCAGTGGACCTTTTGTGTTTGTCACTTGTTAGCAAAATAAAAAAAAAAAAGTCAGAGTATATTTAAATGAATGTTCATGATTTTAGGTAGGCAAGCCACCATTGTAGAGGCCAAAGTCAAGTTCAAAAGCGGGCCTCGCGGGGGGTCCCAATGTCACTGCAGTGGACCTTTTGTGTTAGATTATAATGATTTACCCCCACCAACCTCTGCATTGATTCAGATGGCAGACAGCTGTTCTCTCCCCATCTGTTATCAATTGCTTACAATGGAGGGGCTGTCCTATAAATACTGTGGGGGAGGGAAAGTTGGACATGCCTCAGGCAGGTCATTCCCTAAATTGTAAGGCCAGATCAAGTAATTTTTATGGATGACGTCCACTGGAGACCTTAAATTTATTGCAAAAGCGCCATAAAATACATGAACGGAACGGCCAAAAAAAATGATTAAGATGCATAGATTTGGAGCATATTACTACATGTAACTGTGGAAATACAAAGGTTAGGACAAATTGAATAAAAGAACATAGTGTAACAACAAACGAAAACAGCAATAAATGTCCCCCTGTTCTGATTCTTTCCTTTCATCACATCTTCTCATTACATTTTGCGACACTATTGTGGCACTCTGATCATAATACAGAAGCAGAATTTTTGGTAACATTTTTTTCCAGTAACAGTACAAAATCAAATAACTTAGGGGGGGCCTAAAATGGTGACAGTGCATCTGTAAATCTGTGGCAAACCCTTTCGGGGTGTTCTGTAGAATAAAAAAAGGAGTTCCGAGATTCTTTTGTACTCTAGACCAAATTTATTTCTAGTATTAAAAAATGTTCGTCTATCTTAGAACAATGTCCCTCTGATGAAGACATGAGATCTCTGACCTCTAGTATTGATTATGTAGTCATAGAAAACAACTAGATGCTATAATAGAAAATTTGGAGGTATGTGTTTCTACCTTTCAAAACATCACTCATTGATGAATGTTCCACTAACTGTAAATCTGACCTGACTGTTGAATCTGTATAATCAAAAGTACTTCATTATCTGTTACTGTAGGTGAAGTGCACCTGTACCATGATACAATGCAAATGGAGCATGGATCTGGAGTTAAGGAAAAGGTTAAGACACTCATAGGTTGGACTAGTAGGGAGGAGAAAGTTGCCCATGATCGCCAGATTGCCCTCCACACATGGTTACCACAATGGAAAGGCTTCACATGTGATGAAGATGCTGAAGAGCAACCAGCATGTGATGTTATGAAGCATGTTGAGGATGTGTGCCGTTGGATGGAGAACAGCCCGATTTCGGCTGACTATCGTATTTGGAAGTGGGAGCTTGGAAAGTTTTCCATCACAAAAGTAAGAGTGTGTTTTCATTGATTCAGTCATTTGCTTTGTCCTTCTTATGGGAGTATTATGATAATTATAATATTTCTTTCCTTTCAGAATAACTTAATTGAATAATACATGTATACCTATTAGGCCATACCAATTTAATTTGTTGTTTCTTAGACTTTTCCAGAAAAAATATGAAGCAACAGGGCAAAATAAAATAAAAAAACAAGCCAAGACACCCCATGAAGGCCGGAAATGTTACAAAATGAGCCATGAAGTCAACATAGTACCAGGCTAGTTTATAATAAAACAGACATAGATTTTAACTTTTGATGAAACAAAGTTACATTGAAAAACTTTAACAACTACAATGTAGGAAGAATAGGACTTTCTTCAACCGTTGGGGCCAAAATATGTCTTTCATTTATATAATGGATTATGCATTTTGTATCTTTTTTTTTTGCAAATCAGAAAAAAATGGACAGGGCGAAACCCAGACCAAAAAATTAAATTGGTGTGGCCTAAGCATGAAATAATTTTAGTAATACACTGTAACATATTTTAAGAAACAATAATACTTTATTACAGGTACTGATGGAGTACATCAGTCCGAAACTGGACCAACTGGAAAAGACGGAGCACAAGAAGGAGAGCCCAGAGGAAGCCCAGACACGAATTGTGTCTGCCCTCTCCCTGTGTTGGCTGGTGAACAGGTTCAGTCTCGCCCTGACTGAGAAACAGGTACACACCCTGTTTGAGGGGCTCCTCATCAGGCCTGATGTAAAGGACAAAAGTTGCCACGAAGTTGAGGCCTTTTCTCTTCACTTCTACCAGGATGGAAGGCTGAAGTAAGTGATGTTTAAGGATTTTGCTGAATTGTTCATTGTGCAAATTATCTTTCGTGTATCTAGTATGTGTTGAGCAATTGTCACATATAATTTTGTCGATGTGATAACAGTGCAAATTTGGGTTTTGACAAAATGATTTGTTTTCTAAGGCCACACCAATTTAATTTGTTGGTTCACAAATTCGCCCACTTCCGCCTTAGACTTAGTATACAAGGCCCAGGATTCATGATCAGTCTGGACATTTTGCAATCTTTTGAAAGCATTTTGTTTGCATTTTGAACTGCAAATTTGCAATCATCATTGAACCAAGGTTTGGTTGTTTTGGAAGGAATAAACATGTCCATATGGCCTTCCCTATTGTGTTGAGAGTTTAGTAACATGTAAACAAACAAATGTAAAGGATTCGAAGTGATGTACATGTACAATAACTGTACATGTACTCTTATTGGTGAACTTCCATATTACATCTATGATGTACAGCACTACTTTTGGAATATTTCAATTTCTTAAATTATCTTCCTGTAGGGAGGTCACAGATGCGGTAGTAAACCTCATCAACACTGCTATGTCAGGAAATGCATTGAAATCAAGGTGGCTGCTGGCCTTGCCTGTACTCCACTTTCTGAGGAATGAGTCGTCGCCTTTCAAACCAGTAGTGCCCACAACAGACTTCCAGAAAGCTTCGCCGGAATGGTTGGGATTAGAAGGACTGGAGTACAGACGATTCAAGGACGACATCAGAGATAGGTGAGAAAATGAAGTTTGTTACTGTGTTTCAAAGGTAATAATTCCAGGAAAATGATTTAATTTGCTTCTCCTTGACAATAAAAGGACCCTTATCCTAGTATACGTATCAGAGTCTCATCATCACAGTATAAGCCAATCTACAATATATACATTTTGTACATGTATACAACGACATGTGCATGTATATGTAGCACAGGCTCACCTAGAATGTGGAAGGCACAAGTTTAGCCACAGAGGTGTTTGTGTTGAATGACCTTCTCTGACATTGAAAACAGCTACAAACATTGCAACATTCAAGGCATATAATGAAATGAGCTGACCACTGACCTCGTTTTGCGACCTATCCAGAATATTGATTAGGAGTTATGGATTCATAATGATATGATAGCTTTGTTAACCCTTGTCCTGCGGGGCCCATATATATATATGGGTTGCACATACAGTACCATAAAGTATATAGTACCCTGTATATGTGCGATTTGGGGGTGTTTCTTGTGCAACGCATCACACCGCAGCGAAACGCAACGAATGTGGAAGTAACTACGCCGCCGCAGGGCAAAAAAAGTCAAGGGTCTGTGACTTGATTAAGACATGAAATTATTTGGAAATATTGTGGGAAAATAATATTTGGAAACAGGACAAGGGTTTAAGTTTGTGTAATGTACATGATGTATTTTGTGTAATATTTTTTATGTGTTGTGATTATGTAATGATTGTGTACACATTATGTCACAGCAAGTAAATTTTATGGATGACATCCTCCGCAGACTCCGAATCTAATGCGGTGGAAAAAAACATTAGGCGGGCCGAAAAGTCAAGATTCTGTACATACATGACACAATAAACTTTGTTAAACAAGAACACAAGAAATGTCAAGAAATGTAAGTTTACTGCCAACTATTACAAAATCCATTTCTCAATGAAACAACTTTGAAAAATAAAGTTTTCAATCATTGCAGAAATGGTTTTAACATAACATACAAAATAATAAACAAATGAAACTGAGGTTACAGTCATTTCTGTAAAACATTTTGTTCAGCAAGGTGGCTACAAATGACAGCAAGCACCTCTTTCTTCTTCTCGTAGAAACCCAGAAAACTTGCCAAAAGTTATCAAAATGGCAATTTGTTGTCTTTTATGTGGTTCTATCTAAACTTCACGACCATCTTACTTGAGCGGTAACAAAGGTTACAGAACTTGGCGACAGGTACATGATTGTATGAACCACCTTGCATAATGTACAAGAATAGTGACGGGAGCGATCTGACTTGATCTTTCAGAGGACCTGGCCATATCCGGCTTCACTAGACAGCAAACTACATGTTGTATTGTCGTAATTAAATAGCTATAAGTATATTTTAGGTTGCTTTTTAAAGTTTTGGAGGGAGAAATATTAATCCAACCTGCTGACATAATTTCTTACACAGTCATCAATCAAACCTAGTGCTGTTGTTAGTGTAGTGGGAAAGTGAAGAAAGCATTATACTAGTATGAGGTCTGTGATTTGGGTCATAATTATAATATATAAGTTATTTTAAAAGCATTTTGCAAATTTGAATGAGAATGAGTGCAAAGTAGAAGTTAGACAAAACATTAAACCAGAGCCTTGTCCAGTGAGTGTCTCATCTCTCTTCATAGTTATCTGCCATCCACCTTCCGGCATGGCAACAGACATCTTTGCCCATTTTTTGGCACGTTGACCACTGTCTGGGGGCAACAAAAGTTCTTGTTTTTTTCTCTCCAAAATCAGGCAAAAATTAATGCGCACGCTGATGTCATCCATAAAAATTACTTGCCCTGGCCTTGTGCATGTCTTACTGGGCCCCATGAGTGTCATACACTGAGATGGGCCACCCTGGCTAAATAAAACTGAAATAGATATTAAATAAATAGATGTGTTTCCTTTAGTTCCACAGAGAACTCACTGCTCCTTGCAGTAATGAAAGAGCTTGACCCTGCCTTGTTTGAAGCTGACAGGCTGCTTGAGCGATCATGTGCAGCCATTCTCACAAACAAGGAACTGTTGGACCTCCTGACACTGAAGCCAATCAGCCTGCCAACTCTGTGTGCAGCCATCGCTGTAAATGTTGCAACTGGGTATTCCCTATCACTCCAGGAAGATAGACAGGTAATAGGTTTTTTAATGGCATAATGGCATTGGAGTGTTCATACTGCTTATTATATAAGCAGCTACAATGTATGATTGTTTTAGCATTCGTTTTTAGATTAAGAGATGGACCTTGCAGACTATTGGTCTGTGCAGATTCAGAGAATAAACACATTGTCTCATCAAAATTGCCCATTATTATTACATCACTGTGACAGTACATTCATCCAGTACTAAGGTACAAAAATGTATCCTAGAAATAGACAATTTTTTCCTAATCAACCTAACTAATTATATAAAAGTAAATATTGGCCACAGCATGATAATATTAGTACTACATTTATCGGGTTGATGGAAAAAGGAGTCCAGTCCGATTGGCGGGAAAAGCAGTCCAGTCCAATTTTGGGGTGGAAAAAGCAGTCCGGTGGTTTCTACGAAATTCTACGAAAGACCAAGGTACAATTTTTTCTTGTGTGTGTACTTCTAGTTTCTATGGGTACTTCGAGTTTCTATGAGTACTTAGAGTTTCTATGAGTACTTAGAGTTTGTATGGGAACTTACAGTTTGTAACTTACATATCGTCATCATCATGCCACCGGATTATTACTTACATATAAGTAATAATAATTAGTCAAAAGGTGAAGCGGTCAACTGACGAAATTTCCAGGGCCGATCCTGCTTGCAAGTAGCCTGATTAAATCGCTTTACGGTTGCCAGCTGCCCAACATCCAGCCGGCCCCTGCTAAAGCCGCATATGGCAGACTTTGCATTACAAACGACAAGCATGTAAGTACCGGAAGTAAGAAAGAATCCCTTAATAATTAACTTTTGTTTATTGTGGATAGGTGACCTGTATGATTGTATAGAAACTACTTTTTGGTGGTCCCAAGAGGTGTAAATCGGTTGTCCGCTATTCCTTACCCAAGACTGCCTGAATTACGGGTTAAGGCGGCATACAGTGAGTCACATATATGCTAATTCAAGTTCCCATACAAACTCTAAGTAGTCATACTAACTCTAAGTACTCATAGAAACTCGAAGTCCCCATAGAAACTAGAAGTACACACAGAAGAAAAAATTGTACCTATGGTCTTTCGTAGAATTTTGTAGAAACCACCGGACTGCTTTCTCCACCCCAAAATCGGACTGGACTGCTTTTTCCGCCAATCGGACTGGACTCCTTTTTCCATTAACCCACATTTATCTGTATGTGACATCATTGTTTCTCCTATATTCAGGAGTTCCAGTCACTTCTTCAGGTTCTTGAGACAGCAACAGCACTTGCTGCTGGTAGTAGTGTCACTGATGATACTGCAGACAAAGGGTGAGCCCAGCTTCATTTCTCTCTCTCTCTCTCTCACTCTGTCCGGTTTAACGTCTGTTGTTCAGATGTGTATAAAATTATTAGCTAGTCCCGCGACCACATACCTCCATGACATGTTTAGTAGATTCGTAAAGTACTAAACATGACTTGTCAAAAACAAAGTAAAAAAATTAGTACAGTTTGCGCCGTGTGGCACCGCACGTCAACCTTGGACACAATGTAGGACACAATCATGTATTTTTTCCTGTGTAAATCATGATCAGGCCTTTGTAGCGTTTGGTATCAAAATGAACAGAGTGCTAAATATTTACCCCTCCATCATTATGATACTATTCATGGTTTCACAATCATTTTACATGTATTTGTAGAAAATTTGCAATGGAAATATCATTGCATCTATATTAGAAAAATAATGATTGTAACCGTTATGAATATAATGATTTATTTGTTTGCATGCACTTGCATATTGAATGTCTATACATGTACCTTCAGTAACTTATCAGACTGACTAAAACTAGTAAAAGAAGTTAAGATGCAAACGCACTGTATATATTGTGTAATACTTCTGTCATGCGCAGTAATAGGTCCAGAGGAATCACGTGATGATCTCAATCTATATAAGGGCAAGCGGACTAAGATCTATCTGTACTTAGCAGTCCAGAGGTTCTCCGTCCGCCAGACGGAGCCTAAACTGCTAAAAAGAAGGCCGCCATTACCTTTATGTTACTTTAGGCTCCAGACGGCAGTATCCCCATCACTCATTCCGGAGGACCGAGGACTGCGCATGATAAATAGGATACTGTACAGTACCTCCTCTTGCTTGTATTTATTTATTACAATTTTCAACATACATTGTACATGTACATGACTGTTGTACAATTTACATGGAGGGCACCACGTCAACAAGGTCATGTTCCATAGATTACAATTTACATACATTATTAACCCAATAATTTACATTATTTTTCAATGAAATGTGTCTGATATTTGGGTGAGAGCTCAAATCATTTAATTAGATGCATGTACAATGTAGCACAACCCCTGACCCTGCATGTGACCCAGTTGTACATAATATTATACATTTTGACACGACAGTAGTCGAGTGGTGTGGCTCCCTCAAGCGCATCTAAATATTTCCCACCCTCTCACACAGATGCTCATGTTTTGCAACTGTTGAAATTATTACCAAGCCCACTTCTTCTCCTTGTCTTTTCATATGCGTGAGTCCAGATATACTTATTATAGCCAGAAGACTTTGACCAATCAGAAGGCTCCATTTCCCAACTTTATTTATTTGCTCATCATTTAACAAATGTACAACAGCAGGGGGAGCAGAAGCGCATCCCCCTGAATTAGGTACAATTTGTCACATTATTTGAAGCATTAAACAGTATTCACATAGAAAAAATAATACATATAAACAACCATATATACAAAAGACACATATAAAAAATTATTTACAACATATATCCACAAAGTTGCTTTATCAGGCTATGCAAAGTCCAGTACTAGTGTGGGTTCAAGGCAGGTTGTTATAGAGTCTGATGGTGTAGTGCAGGAAGGACTGTTGCAGCCGTTTAGTTCTTGCATGGGAATTCCCATTGGCTATCGGGCCGTAACCTCAGAACTGGTCGGTTATTAGAATTATCAACCACGTTTTGGGCCATTGTACAGGGGACAGGTAGTAGTGATGTATAATGTATTAAAATGTAGTTTATTTTGAATAATTTATAAGAAAATAAAATGCAAGCAAAAAGATATATTGAAATTTAAACAAAAAAACTATTAAACGTAATATTTGGCACCCCCACTAAAAGTGATACTGTTCCTGACCAATGTCACATGGTCACCGAGGATGATTACCTAATAGTAATAGATGATCTATTTTTCTGTCCATGCCATCTTGCTTCATGTAACATACTGTAGAATGTGACAGTTTTTGTTGGCAACGGAGGAATGTTATGAAGGATAATGATAATAACGTTAATGCCCCACCTTATCCTTGGTGTGTATGGTGAGATATTTCCTGGTCAGGTACGCTCACTCTGTGGTTTATTTGGTGGTTATCGCACCTGACCAGGGATTATCTCATACACCTTGGGGCGGGGCATAACCCTTTAAGTTACTTATCGAGGTCTAGTAGCAAGGTATGTGGCACAGCCGCATGACAGTATCCACGAACAAGGCATTACATGTTGTATATCTTACAATAAAGTGTTGGTCAAGTGAGTGAAGCTTCCTTTTCAATGCAGCCACATCTGTCGGACTTGAAGCTCTTAAGCTCCCAACCCTCTAAGTCTAAACATCTACTAGTAGTTTATTGCTGCAGACTGTGATCATTTTAATGCTGATTTTCCCCTGCTGTAGGGATGATGCAACAAGAAAAGAGGAATGTCAAACCTTCTGCATTGCGAACAAGGTGTTGCTGAGCTGTTTGGATGTCTGCACAGACCTTGATCATCACCCGATCCTCATTGGTGCAGTACACCTGGCTGCTGCCTGTTTTTATAATCTTTGGACACTCCTGCACTCTGCAACAGAAGCCAAGGCACAAAACACGCTGACAAGTATGGAGAAACTCGTTAATGAGGCAACTTCCTTCATGATGACGTGGTTGGATAATCACCTGATTATGAAAATCTCAGTCTCCTCTTATGCGGATGGGGAAGAGAGTAAGGTAAATGACATTGTGCCATTCTTTAAGGTTATCAACTGTCATGTAAGAAATAGATGCCCATTTCAGTGTAATGTGGGTTGTTAGGCTGTGTTCCTGCCGAACATTGATGAAGGTAAGTTTTGATGACTTGTACATTATATGCCCATTGGGCTTTTTTCAGTACTACATAATGTATGTCACCAATCAGAAAATGATCCACCAGAAAACAAAGTAATAACAGGAATTTGTTTCATGGTAAGTGTGATTGAACAACTTTAGTCTTTTGATATTATGAACACTCAATACTTCAATAACAATAAATTATGTGCATATCTTGCTGTTGCCCACATCGTCATGAGGCAACATTTACTTGATGGCCATCATACTACAATTGTGATATTACTTTCTTAGGTATGGCAAGGTGTTCTCAGTGTAGACTGGGGAAAGGAAGAGGTGAACAGCTTCTGGAACGAAATCCTACTGGGGATGTTACATCAGCGGCTCCTTGCTGTGAGTTCTGTATGCTCTAGTAATTGGTAAATTTGCCTTAAGAACCTCTCTCATTCATCTCAAATGAGGAATATAAGTTGTTTGGTACTTTTGTAAATTGTAAGGAATCAATAATTTTGCTATCCAATAGAAAAGCAAAGTATTTACCAGTCTGAGAACAAATGATTGTGCACAACATTACTAGTCTAAGAGTGGTCCGTGGTTATCTTAAAGTTCCTGAAAGTGATACAGCTACATGTAGCAATCTCTAGACTACCCTGGATGCCAAACTAGTATCGGGCCGTTAGCCGTTTTCCTTCGGCAGCCGAGAGCCCTTCGCCCGCCTGCCTAAATTACCGCTACGGGGGAGTTGAGCCCGATGGGAGTTGGCTGGCCCTAGAACTAGTCTGGTGTCAAGTCCGGCCCCCCGGGCTAGACTCCCCCGTAGCGGTAATTTACACCAGCGGGCGAAGGGCTTTTGCGGCCCGGACAGCGAGTTTGGCATCCAGGGTATCTCTAGACACTCACATGTTTTGCGTTAAAAACATAATGTAGTTGCCTGTCTTTTTTGGCGACACCTCAGGGGGAGCCTAAAGGTTCAGTATTGTGTGCAGTTTGCAAGAATTCTAGGAATTGTACAGGAATTTTATCCACAGGCAGGGAATGTCCACAGGCATGTCTCACAGCTCTGGAATTTTGCTGACACACATCTATGCCCACATCCCTACTATTTTTAAATTTAATGAAATTCCTGGAAACCCTTGGGAAAATCTTCCTGTAGGAATGCCCTACTTTGCTTGGGGCAGCGGGCTTGTTCACTAAATACTCAGGGTACAGTAGGTGCTAATACATGTAGGAGTGATCTATTGAACTGTACAGTATACATGTACATGTATGTATACCTAATGTAATTCTCTACGTAATACCAAGTAATTCTGCCAGTGATGCACACAGGATTTTTAACTTCATGGTAATGATATAGAATTACCAGTGTTCAGATGCAAAGAAGCTGATGACTATCGATGTTTATTCGTATATTGCTGCCTGCTCCTCAGTCCTCTTGCATGTGATGCGTAGAGCTGACTAGCTTCGTCAGGGCCCGCCACTTTCCTCTGTCTTCAGCCAGCTGCTGTGTCTGGGGGAGCTGGATGTTGATGTTGCTTACTGTAGGTTACATCGTACAGCGTCCATCCATCTGGTATGTGGGGCCCCCCGCCGTCATCCTGCCCGTTCAGGGGCAAAGCTGCAAGGCACGATGCAGCAGGTTGTCCAGTCAGGTCTTGGAGTTCCTTGTTGCTGACATGTTCATGACAGCGGAAGCCAGTAATCTTCCGGAGGGCTCTGCTGTCGAATCCGTCTAGTCATGATTCCAGCGTGCTGTTCAGTGCCCAGGTTTCTGATCCGTACAGTAGGACCGTGCCTTCTCAATGGCCAGACGTAGTGCAGAAATATGGTCAGTGGTAGAGCGGTTCGGCATGAAGCCTGCCTGTTGTGGACGGCGCCTGCTCCTGATGGCAGGGAGGGTCCTTGACAGTAGGATACGGGTGAACAGCTTGCCCAGGATGGACAGTAAGGTAATGCCCCTGTGGTTGCTGCATACCAGCTGGTCTCCCTTCCTCTTCCAAAAAGGTAAGATGATACCCCATCTCCAGTCATCTGGAAGCTTCACTAGAATCCAGACGTGGTTAATTATCTGTGTGAGCCACTGGATCATGTGGTCACCACCTGCCTTCAGCATCTCCGCTGTGATGTTACACTGATCCCCGGAGCCGTCCCATTCTTCAGTTTCTTCAGAGCAGCCTTCACCTCATCTGGAGTAACAGGGGTGATAGGGCAGTCAGGGTTATTATAATTAGCGCAGGGTTATTATAATTAGCGCCATATGTCGCATTTGCAGCCTCGGTCAGAGTGGGGTCCTCTGCGACTGGAGGATGTTTTAGAAGCTGGCTTAAGTGTTCCGCTTCAGTGGAGATGATGCAGCGCTGTCCTCTCTGAGGAAACAGCGTTGTCGTGGGCCAGCTTTTGCCTGGCAATTAAAAGGAGACTGTAGATTTGGTCATTCCTTTCTGCCGCGGTTTCTAGATTTCCCGCCTGATCAGTCCTCTCACGGATGGAAGAGTTGCAGGCACCGTTGAGATGTCGGTACTCGTTTAGGTCACCCTGGTGACTGTCTATGATGTCAAGGGTTTCTCGTGGGATCCAAGGTTGTTTAGGGGAGGGTCTGCTCCTTCTTAATGTTTTCTTGGGCCGCTTAGGTTTTCTTAGGTTTCTGTGTTGAAGTGCTCCCAGTCTGGCAATGCATCTGAGGCTAAAGCAAATTTGTATCAGTTGGAGGTAGCACATATGTAGGTCTCTTGGATCATCGGGTCCTTGAGTCGAGAGGAGTCCAAGCAAACTTGCCTTTTGGTGGAAGGGTCGTTCTTGAGCTTGAGCTTCATGAGGGCGATCAACAGTCTGTGGTCTGTGTTGCCAAGCTGGGCGCCTCTGTAGACTTGGCAGTTGGTGCCGGTGATAACATTTTTAATAACGATAGGAAAGTAAATGTATGTAATTATGTATACCTTGTTACCTGTCTAGACAGATACAATGCAGTTAAAAATCAGTAGATTACTCCTACCCTCTCCTGAGAATTTGAAAGTAGGGCAGGTTTTCTCAGAGACTTGTGACCTAAATTGTTATAATTTGACATGTGACAGACCACGGTGAGGCTTCCCCAAAATCACGAAATCAATGTTGGCAGTGCCATGCAAACAAAAACCCTGACAACAACCACCATTGCCATTGTCAGTCTTGTTATTGTTCTGTAAATAGCATTATATTATAATTTCGTGATGACTGTATTAAGTTATTAACTGAAAATTATTCCCGGACCATTAACTCCAGATCACCTCAATGGAATGTGTGGAGCTGTTCTGTTCTCTGGACACCTCCACCTTCCCCCAGCACCTGGCACAGTGCTACAGCGATGCAGCTTTTGACGCAGTGGACAATATTGTTAAGGTACTCAATGATCTTCATACAGTTATTACCGTGAGATTATCAGAAGAACAACAGTTGATAAACAATTAATATTGGGAAGTTAGGAGGTACTTTCTAAAATATTTTCTAAAAGAAGGACAGATACAGTACCGTTCGCGTTATAGTTAACCGGGTACCCCGTTACTAACGAGTTAGATTTTCGTCAGAAAATGGTTAGAAAATCGTCAGTATTTGGTTAGATTTTCGTCAGAAAATGGTTAGAAAATCGTCAGAAATTATTTCTAACGCGTTACCGTTTGCGTTAATGTGATAGGGTCGGATTTCATGTTTGTTTTGCGCGCCGACAAGACAATAGCAATTTGCCACCTCCTGGGGCGTCCGCTAATGTGTTGCGATGTTGCCCCTTGAAAAATAACAGCACCAGAGGCAAGTGGACATGTGATTCGTAAAATAACTTTGTGGTTTATCCATGTGTCGACTGTGTGAAGCGACATGTGATTCGTAAAATAACTTTGTGGTTTATCCATGTGTCGACTGTGTGAAGCGAATTGTGCTATCTTTTAATGCTATTCTATAGTTATTTCTAGCGGAAAATTACGTTGTGTAATACAATGTATGTCAACAAAGTGTAGCAGTGGGCAGACGATGTCTTGTACATTTTGTACCAGCGGCGGCCTACCGCTCTCACAGGACGTCATGGGACGTGACGAAACAAGAAATATCTGCCGTAGAAGAAATATAAATCGGTAACTCATGCCTTAAATTCACGGCGGTTTTTGACACAAAAGAAAAATTATTATAATTTTTGTAAGGCGCGCGGCTTACTAGTAGTAGCGGCTTTAATACTCACGGTAAAATGATTGTAACGTTACCGTCACTCCCGGCGCAAGGACTCGGTTCGCCTCCTGAGGACTTTCCACAACCATGATGATATCATACTTAAATAAAGGAATATATAATAGATCTATCATGTTGAAATGATAATTGTAATACATGGTTCTATTTAATAGCGGTAGTTTTGTTTCGTATTTTGAGGGGGGAAACTGTCAAAAATCGAGGGAACGCAAACTGAGATCGGCTCACTTCCGGGTGCATAACGCCAAAATTTCTCGACGATTATATAAAAATGACCACTCATTTGCCGCCTACGGTAGCGTGTACATGGTAGTGCGATCATATCGTGCCAAAGTCAGCGTCAAACGTCAGAAAATCCCCGTAAAAATATAGTTGCAAAACACATTTCCCGCGCACTCAGGGCCGGTCGCCCTCGCCGCGGCCGCCCTGTGTGCAGCATGCTCATTATAATATGCAAGTAGCTACGCTCTGATTGGTTCACCTTAGATGACCTGCGCTGTGATTGGCTAGAACGAAGCCCGTTGCATGCTGGGGCGCCAGGGCGCGCGAAGTGCAGAGAGCTCGATCTCGAGAAAGCCACATTTACGCTGGTTTCTGCCTTATTTCTACGACTAATTAGCAACATCCTAGTGACGGAATGCGTACTCAAAAGAATTTTCGGGAAAAAAAATATATGTACATGTGGATTTGTGGTGCCTTTGGCGTAATTTTGTTGGTCACATACAACGTAATGTAACACGGAAGTGCATGGAGTCGGAGTCGCGGCACGGCTTTCATCCCACTCTAAACAAAACTCCAAGGACATAACAAAACTCCCCAAAACTGGTCAATAATTAGCCATAAAAATGTTGGTGGGCACGTGTAAATATGCTGCCTTTTTTCGAGTGTTATAGGAATTATTCGCGATGTTTTTGCACATCCCTAACGTTACCTCACGCCCGCCGCCTATTATGTACGGCGGACCGGGGCATTTATAACTTCAGATCATCTAGGATTGCATATTCGGTGGTAAAATAAGTAAACAAACAGAGAAAAACAGCAAAATAAAGTTGACAAACAATAGAAACGCTTGCCTGGGCAACAGTGACAAAAGAAAATGTCGATCTAATTGATGCGCCGGTGATCGTTAAACGTTTTAAACGTTACTGTTATATAGTAAAATGCGGCTAGATCAACGTTCCTTCCGCTGTTCCAGCGGTGTGTATCGGTAATTTCCCGCCCAGCATGAGGTAAATTAGTACTCCTCCCACGATTCCTGTGATGTTACCGCGCCTGCATATGAATGGAGAAGTCTGACGAAAAAGAAACGCGTTACTTTCGGAAAAGTAACGGAAAACTTTCGGAAAAGTAACCAGTTAATAACGGAAAACTAATGGGAAAAAACCCCGTTACTAACGGCCGTTAGGGTAACTATAACGCGAACGGTACTGTAGTAAAACAATTTTCTTGTACATGTGGACAGTTTGCTCAATTTTTGCTGGGTTTAGAATCATACACATGTTGTAACATTATGACTATTGTAATTAGGCTAATATGTAAATGACCATGTGGAAACAGTTGTTATAGAGAACTATGCATATATTAGCGCGTTAGGTAGGCCCTGATTGGTTGGTGAGAGCAACCAATCAGGTGAGGGACTATTGTTAGCATAGTTAAGCTTGGAAGTGACAATCGCTCTGTAAGTCAGTTCGAGACCTGGATCCAAGGTATGTGTACATGTTTAGTTGTAGCTCTGTAGATAAGTAGATTGTATTATAATTGTAGGAATGGGAAAATGCCATATTTTATTTGTAATTCGTATTTCCGTTCTCGCAATGTGTTTCACCTTGTCCTGCTTCTTATCGCCCGTTCCGCTCTGTGATTAGTATGACAACCCTTACGCATATTCATATTAGATGTTTAATCAAGAACTCCTACCATGGACGTGTGAAATTGCATTACAAATTAAAGAATTGTTGTCTTTGAAGTGCGGAATATCAAAACAAATGATTTTATGACTGTCACAGTAGGATAGTAGACGATCTCTTGGTGTGTCTGTCTAGACTCCGGCAGACAATAGCTTTACACTTAGGTGCTACCTGTGTCTGGAAGAAATGAATAAAGGTAAAGCCGTGGGACTGTGGAAAGGACAGACAGTTGTCGACAGTTGGTGAGAGGCGAGGGTCGACAGTTGAGAGGCCCAGTCCCCGGCGATGTTGTACGGCAAAGACCTGCGTCCTGTGTCTGTTACTTCTCTGTAAAGGTCTCTCTAGGCAACATCCTAAAAGAACCCGGGGTTTAAATACACCATCAGGCCCCGCTCACATAATTGTACATGTACAATAGATTGTATAATTGTCATGTACAAAAATGTAGTCGTTGCAAACGGTTGCTCAAAAAACATTTACCGGTAACTTATAGTGCCTGTGTCTATTATATTTCAGAGTGAGAATGGTCAGCAGATTGTTAACAGCTATGCAAGGTCACCAGATGAGTCCAAACGCAACTATGGCTGCTTGTTCTCCAGAATGCTGTGCCGAACATGGCCAGCAACCAACGATGGAAGAACACCACCAACAGACGAGCTTCTTCGACACATGCTCACATGGCAACCTTGTGCTGGGATCCTCAAACTCTTTGGTAGGTGGT
Source organism: Branchiostoma belcheri (assembly GCF_001625305.1). Lineage (NCBI taxonomy): Eukaryota > Metazoa > Chordata > Leptocardii > Amphioxiformes > Branchiostomatidae > Branchiostoma > Branchiostoma belcheri. Next base: position 99,532 of record NW_017803931.1, on the reverse strand, counting down.
ATGTGCAACACTATTAATACCTTTTGCACATACGTACATGACATGTATGTGACAAGAAAGGCTGATTTTGGTGTATTTTAAAAACTTGAAAAGTTATAATGTTAATTTATGGCAATCCCGCATATAGGATCTTGTTACCTTTGCCAAGAAGGTTATGTTTTCAGAGGCGTTCGTGTACATGTACAAAATGTATGTGTGTGTGAGTGTGTGTGTCCATCTGTAGACACGATAACTTGAGACGGCTTAAATGGATTGTTTTGATACTTGGGTACATGTAGGTCTTGATTAGACCTCAAAATGATTAGATTTTGGACCCCCTAGCAGCTTGCCATGGTACTGCAGCTGAACTTTTGGTTTTGATTCCTCATGATCTAGACATGCTAGGGTGAACAGATTTGGATGGTACAAAATGTAGGTAGCTCTTGTGCTAAGGGAGGTGAGTTTGGGCCTCCTAGCGACTTGCTCTGGAACTGCAGGGCTATCTGTTTGAAAATATTCAAAAGAGGATATTATTAACTGAAGAACCAGTTGACAGATTGTCTTGATTTTTGGTACACACATGTATGTAGGTACATGTAGCTTACATGATGCTTAATATAATTATTTGACAATTATGCAAGTATGGGGAAATTCTATTAATCAGCTGCATTCGATGCGTAGGACTATTGAAGCTTGTAAGATTGGTAGTTGACAACTAGAGAAACACAGGCATAATTTATGAGAAAATGTTATAATTCTGTAATGATAACTGCCAGGAATTTCATACTTGTGATATTTGAAAGTTAAGTGAAGATGGACATCATTAAACATAATGTATTCAAATCAGGACTTCATTTATATGTGTTGTATAAGTTCTTATAACAACAATGTTCTCATCTCACAGATGAAACTGGAAAGACATCAGTTGTACCAAGTGTTGTCCATCCTACTTCTTCAATGCTCCCCACCATTTCATCATCAACTGTCTTACACAGAGCTGACACACAGCCAAGGCCAAGCACTAGTTCTGACAAACCTACAGGTGATACAACACCCAAACATATTTTATTTAAAAAAAGTGGGTCTTTAGTTTCATCAAGTAGTCCAGACCTCTATAAACAGTGGACTTAAGTAAAGATCAAAGTTACTGTTAGTAATCATTTTTGGTACGTAAGGTAGCTGAGACAGAGTTGTACATAATTAAATTCAAATTATGCAAATGAGGTCTTAATTTGCATAATCAAGGAGGAAATACTATAATTACAGTGTTTTTAATAATAGTACCTTGAAACAATCAAAGACATGTAATCTATTTAATCTGTGGCAGCCGGAACATCAACAGATATCAATTATGCAATGATGACCTAATTTGCATAATTAATGTGAAAATTCTGTTACTCCTTATAGGCATGATAGGTGAATGATGGGAATTTTATACCTTGTGACATGTGTAAGTTACTTAAAGGTTAACACCACTATGCATATATTTTGTAGCCTGGGTACCATTCCCAGTAATATGTCGCACGCTCTATACTTGGTCTGGACCCGATTACATATGAAACGATTGGTGATGACGTCACGTAATGAGCTAGCCCGAGCAGCGGGGCTTTATTTGATTGGCTAAGCCTCAGGGCGACGGCCAATGGCGCGCCTCCATTATTCATGTGATGTTTGTTGTTTTGTAAACACAGATTTTCGCGCGAGTGTTCCTTTTCTCGGTGCGTTCTTTTTTTCCAGTAGGACGCCCAAAACATACTTTCCACGAACGAAATTGTTCAATGCATCTTTTTGCTCATTTTTGAGCGACGATCATTCCGTCTAAATCGTCCAAAACGGACGTGATTGCGAGGTCAACATCAACTTATGTTTGATGTATGACGCTAACGTCGCCGTTCGGACGTCCAAACGGCCCTTACCTAATATGTACACACCCAAATAGGGCTTAGACGAGTAGGACCAATCAGCGCGCTCGTTCAAAATCTGAACGAATATTCAGACTCCAGACGCTACATATGTGATCAAGTTCAGACCCAGTTACATGTATAGAGCTGGCGAATACTACTGGGGATGGTACCCAGGCTATATATTTTGTTAATGTAGAGGTGATTTGCATAATTAATGAGGACATGTTGAATTGAAGTATGACAAAGGAGAGGAATTTTACATGAAAAATATTGTCATTTGAATTTAGAAAACCATAAATTAAACTAGATTGTGCTAATTACGACCTTTTTATTATTTCCATAGTCAATGAGACAAAAAACATTTACAAAAACTCATATATTTCATGGAGGTATGAAATCTCAGAATTCTTGGTGTTCCTTGATACAAAAGTTAGTACCAGTATTATTGATCTTCAGCTCAATGTCATTTTGTCCAAAGCAGACTCGTCTGTGCTACTGAGGGACAACAAAAGGAAAACTCCTCAACATGATGAGGCTGACCGACCAAAGAAACACTTGAAAACCAACACCGCCAGGTTAGAGACACCCGTCACAGAAGGAACACAACTGCCTTCTCTATCAACAGGTTTGATTCATAATCCTTTCATAAGTTCAGAAATTCATCAGTAGTCAACCTCAACATTTCTTATGTTTTCCCCTGGGTAGAAAGACAACCAACTTGTCCTTAATAAATGGATTGTTTTGATACTTGGTAGGTTGATTGTTTTGATTACTTAGGTACATGTAGGTCTTGATGAGACCTGAAAATGATTAGATTTTGGACCCCCTAGCAGCTTGCCATGGTACTGCAGCTGAACTTTTGGTTTTGATTCCTCATGATCTAGACATGCTAGGGTGAACAGATTTGGATGGTACAAAATGTAGGTAGCTCTTGTGCTAAGGGAGGTGAGTTTGGGCCTCCTAGCGACTTGCTCTGGAACTGCAGGGCTATCTGTTTGAAAATATTCAAAAGAGGATAACTGAAGAACCAGTTGACAGATTGTCTTGATTTTTGGTACACACATGTATGTAGGTACATGTAGCTTACATGATGCTTAATATAATTATTTGACAATTATGCAAGTATGGGGAAATTCTATTAATCAGCTGCATTCCATGCGTAGGACTATTGAAGCTTGTAAGATTGGTAGTTGACAACTAGAGAAACACAGGCATAATTTATGAGAAAATGTTATTCTGTAAAACTGCCAGGAATTTCATACTTGTGATATTTGAAAGTTCATTGAAGATGAACATCATTAAACATAATGTATTCAAATCAGGACTTCATTTATATTGAATAATAAAAAAATATATATTTATGAGGAAATGCCAGAATGGCATTGTTTGTTAATGCATGACTGTCTTTTGGTTGAGAATATGATAAACTGATATAATTCATGAAGATGAGGATCCTATTTGTTAAATAAGGGGAATAATCTATAATTTGTCAGTCATAAACTTAAGATTAAAATCATTTGGCAAAGGTATGAGATCTGGGAACTCTAGTTGACTTAATGATAATATATGGTACTATGTACAATGTATTGAACTTTATATGTACATGTAGTACAATGTACGTCATATTTGTTTTCTCATAATATTACTGAGTGTCTTGTTCCATTTGTACAGGGGAGGTATCAGACCTGGTGGCATTCCTTGATGTAGAGAGTCAAACCCACATTGCCTCCTACAAGTCCCTCCTGGGCACGGCAGTCCAGGAGCTGACAAAGGGCAGCATCATCATCAGCCACCTCCAGCTCCTCCTGCAGCACAGGAAACAGTTCCTAGAACTCTGCAATGCCGTGGCTGTCAGCAGTACAAAGGAAGAAGAGGAAAGTAAAACCAAGAAGGCCAAAGGAAGTGGAAAGCGCGATGCAAACATGGTGGTGAAGGTGGAGGATACTGCCTGGCCCCTCGAGCAGCTTGAAAAGGTTCTTGACTGGAGAGAAAGGGAAATGGATGCAATCAAGATGGAAACAAGGCAGATTGAGTGTTTCCTCAGCATGTGTGAAGACATCAAACCAGGTGAGAAGTGTTGTCATTCTTTTGCTAGAATGATTGTAATAGTGTCAAGCTTTTTATTGATGTTATATACTTTTAGATTATTATATTCAACTTTTTTCAAATTCATTTTCTATTGTTATCATGAAAGTTCATCTGTGTAACTTGGTAGTTACATGACTTGTTTAAAGTTAAGACTTTTGGTCCAACACAAAAAATTCTCTCACCTAGAGCTTTCGACCAGTCACTCTGGTCTTCCTCAGTAGACTGACCCAGTGAAGCTTGTCACGTGGCTTCTTTGAAGTGTGACGTCAACACTGGGTCAAAGGTATCTGGTAGACGATGCCGCCCCTTGTCGCAGTTCAATGTAGGGTGATGGGCCCTGATGTAAATGGCTTCCTTCACCCCTCTCAAGAAACAGTCTTGTTCAGTGTCTAAAATCCTTTTCTATTTTACCCCCCTCCCCAAAAAAAAGACAATTTCAACAAACAATATATACAATGTATGTAGGTCTCATCATCATCTAGGCATCATCATCTAGGTCTTATAAATAATCTACTAATAAGTGTTGTAAGACCTCACCCTCACCTCACCAGTCCCATAGCAGTTAGGTGACTGCCGCCTGGCCTGGGCAACAAGGCAGCTTATAATTAAATGAATCGGATCCCTTATTGCATATTCCTGCCCTGCTGGGCTAAATGTCATGTGACCAAAAGATGTCTAGAGTATACAAAACATGGAGTATTGAATACTGAACCACTACATTCTAATGCTAAGTGGTAAAAAGACTAATAAGTAAACAGTCATATATTACAGAATCTGATGCAATTACTAATCTTCAGAATCTGTTATTCACCATTTCTTCTCTCTTTCTGAAACATCTGGAGACATAAGACAGTATATACTTTGTCTACTATACATTTATTCCTGCATTATATCAAGTATTTGAAAGTGTCCTGCTTGATTGACAGTTAATTTGTAAAGTTTTGAAAAGCGCTTGGCGTTCATCTTGATATTATGTACAGTCAAGTATAGAAAATGTAACGGGGGTGCCCTAACATCGGAGGCTTTTCCACACACTCAAACTATTGCTACACCCTGTTGCTACATGTAGTTGTCAGAGAGTGGTCAGGTTTTTGATGAATGAATTTTTAGAACATTAAATGTAGAGAACAATACTTCAATAAGAAATTAATGCACCCATACTGTTTTTGCAGTTTTGCTGTCTTCAAATGACTTTACATACGTAAGCAGCAATAAGAACTGAATTCTATCTATTTCAGCTTTCTTTTGACGGTTGTGATTGTGTGTACTTCTCGTCTCACACGAGGAGGGGTGTATTGAACGCAATCAGTCAGTGTTTTGACTGAAAACACGGCTTATGCAATCAACGCGGTCTCATGAGAATCATGGGAAATGCAGAATGACAGTGGTGCTGACATTGGTTTTCTCGGGACGATACCCTCCTCTCAGCAGCATCATTATTCTTGGTGAAATTCTGTTTCTCGACAAAACAATAAATAACTAATACTTTGCATGCAAATAGTGTATGCATTGACTATGAGCAAATAAAGTCAGCTGCAACAAACACAGCATACTTTTGCATAATAAGAACAGTAAAAAATCCCTCCGAAGTTAGGACACGTCCAAACTTAGGGAACCCCCCGTTATCTCATTTTCAACATATAAATTATAAAGAATTCCCAATTTCTCTGTCTCAGAGGGGTACAGCTATGCCTGCCGGATTCTATACGTAACAGATGGTCACTGATGCAAAGTTTACACATGGCTCTGCGATGTTCACTATGTTTGAATATAATTCTCTTATAATGATAATAATAATAATTGTAATAATATATTATCATCATCATTTACCTAACAATTGCTTAAGGTTTGGAAGCATGTGTCTGAGTCTCTGTAATAAAATGATATTGATCCTAATAGTAACTGAAACATGAAGAAGCTGATTTAAATATCAGAAGTTGTCATGTCTTCTCTTATAGTTGCGTGTGAAGAGCTGAAGCAAAAGGTCCGAAGAGACAAATCAGCCATGTCCCTGAGCAGGCTGTGTCAACTGGTGGCTGGCAACGACATTGCCAAAGTTTCCTTTGACCTAACTCAACCACCCAACGTCACCTACTTTGGCATCACTCCTGCGATCAGGGAGATGTTGTTCCATCTGGAAAACCTCAGCAAAAGTACCGTCTTCAACAAGATCTGGGAGAAGATGAGACCAACGCAGCCTGGTGAAGAGGAGAAGGACCTACCCATACTTTCTGTGGATGGCGTTCTCGGCCAAGTGTGGACGCCTGCCTACCAGAAGTGGCTGGAACTGAGGCAAAACGTCCAAGATGGAAAGATCACACTTCAGGATGTTGACGAGACGTTTGGGCAGTTCAAGAACGAGTACAGGAAGCTTGAGTACGAGCTGAAGATGCTGGCGAAGAATCCAAGAGAGGGATGGATCAAGGAGCGTGTGCTACAGATACAGCAGTACCACCAGCTGAACAAGCACCTGGATGCAGCAGAAGTGGTGAAAGACGTCAAGGAAAAGTACAACCTGAAGGGAGACTTCAAAGGAGTGGAGATCCTGCTGCATTCGGTATGTTTACTTGTCTATCTATTTGCTCTGCATATACATGTTTGTACATGTAGTGTATGTTGTACAATGTCATGCATATGTGTTTGTTCAAAAGTGGGTTGACCTGGTCACCCTTGCCAAAGTGGTCTGCTATGCAGCATTACCCCCTGAAACATTCATCCTGCATTACAGCCAGTATAGTGCCTAATTTCACAGTAGATTATGACTGTCCAAGGCACCTCCCTCCACTGTCAACTCTGCAGTGCCTTGAACCAATTAGTTTGCCTTTCCCCTGCATTAATGCCCTCTGTCACAGTCTTCGGTTATGGTTGACCCTTACATTAGCACCAGGCTCAAGTAAGCACAATCCTCAACCATTTAGAACATCCTGTGTCAGCAACTGACGTCCCACCGCCTCTGAGCAGGCCTGACTGACCTAATTACCTTCGCCAAGAAGGTTATGTTTTCAGAGGCGTTCGTGTGTGTGTGTGTGTGTGTGTGTGTGTGTGTGAGCACGATAACTCGAGAACGCCTGGATGGATTGTCTTGATGTTTGGTAGGTGGGTAGGTCTTGATGAGACGTGGAACTGATTAGATTTTGGGCCCCCTAGCGGCTTGTTATGGTACTGCAGCTGAACTTTCGGTTTTGATATCTCGTGATCTAGACATGCTAGGCTGACGAAATTTGGATGGTAGGTAGCTCTTGTGATAGGGAAGAAGTGACGTGAGTTTGGGCCCCCTAGCTGCTTGCTCTGGAACTGCAGGGGTGTTAGTTGAAAACTGTTTAAAGGCGGATAATTCAAGAACCGATTGATGGATCGTCGTGAGTTTTGGCATGTAGGTAGCTGAAGTGATGCATGACATAATAATATTACAATTATGCAAATATTAATGTAATTTGCATAATTAACGAGGAAATTCTATAAATCAGCTGCATTCCATGATAGGACTATTCAAGCTTGTGACATATGTAATTCAGAACGTCAGAAATACAGGCAGATATTGATTATGCAAATGAAGACTTAATTTGCATAATTAATGAGAAAATGTTATAATTACATATTGGTAATGTCTGGAATTTCATACTTGGGATATTTGAAAGTTATGTGAAGGTGAACATAATTAAACATAACTTATTCAAATAAGGACCTCATTTGCATAATTTATGAGGACATGCTATAATGGCATGCATTGATAAGATAAGACTGTCTTCTGGTATAGAATATGATCAGCAGATATAATTGATGCAATATAAGATCCTATTTGCACAATCAGGGGGATTAATCTATTATTTCTTAGTCATAAAGGCTAACATCATTTGGCGAAGGTATGAGATCGTGGAACTCTAGTTCAGTCTACAACCTGCCTGGCCTGAAACAGTCTGAAGTTTGGCCTTTTACACAGGGTATATTTTCAGAAATTCTGTTGCAATTCCAACCTAAAAGAACATACATGAAGTTGCATTTAGGACTTCTTGTCATTATACTTCAACCACCAACACCGTACATGAACCACTATCCTCATACCAAATTTTAGGTCCTTTATTTGACCTAATATGAAGACACAGGAGCAAATAAGTTACAATATACTTTTTGGGACTATTTTTTTTTACAAAAAAGCTACGTTGAATTATTTTAGGGCCTGCATCCAAAAAATTAAACCAAGAATACCTGTGGAAGTATATTCCCAAGCTCTGTTAAAATTTCAAGACATTTGGTAAAAAAATGTGGTGCCTGGTAGCAAATGTCTAACAAGAAGTGGAGAGAGAGAACACAATGTAGGACCAAGACAGCTTAGAGCATTCTGCTCCCCCCATAGGTCACATGACCTCTGGGGGGAGCAGAATGTTCCCATACATGGTCACATGATAGATCAGACCATCCTTTGCAACTCCCCATAGCACATGTAGGAGGCTCTGTATGTATACAAATGCAGTCACTATCAGCCCAGGCCAACAGGTCCTGGACCTTTTGATTTAGTGGTTAAAAGACATTCAAAGAAAAGAAAAGACTCCTGTAGCTTGGTCAAAACAAGCCAAACTTGGAGATATGTATGATGCTGTGTTTCAGCTCAAAGAAAACAGATTATGTTTCACCTCCTAGAAGGCACATATGTTTTCAAAGAGCACAGGATTAATTTGGTGTGACCATCCCCACGGGCAAGCTGTCAGGCAGGCTGTCAGGGGTGGAGATCACATCAGGCAACAGCTTCTGCCCCACTCCAAAAGGCCAAGATGATTAATGATGATTAATAGTCATGGCATCAATCTAGCATTACTCCCAATGTTCAGTGGGAGCTAGTTTAATGCCGGGGTAACCCCAGAAGTGATCTGATAATGACCACGTAATGCGGCATTACAGCCGCACAACTGACAACTTTGGCTAGAGTACTAAATGTTAGCTGCTGGCTATTTTCAAAGAATCTGATGTCTTGATTATTTATAAACAACTTGTATCTTTAAAGGATCTATTTTGTGTAATTTTATCTTAGTTTTCAATTTAAACATGTTTGATTCATTTGGCAGAATACCTGCATGTATGCACTGCATTTTGACATGGTGTTTTCTCCTGCATAGAAAAACTGCAAGCAGAATCCACTGAGTTCCATCAACAGGAAAGTGGTGAATGCAGGGAAGCTGCTGAGGGAGATGACAGAGCAGAAGATAGATAGCATCAGGACGTTTGTCAAGTGTCAGCGACTCGTGAACTGGCTGAGAACAAAGATCCATGGTGTGTTAGCTTATATAGTACGTCTAAATGACTTTCTTGTGATATCAAATGTATATTGCCCTACATGTTTGTACATATTCAGGCATTCAAGAAAAAATATCTAACTTTTATCACAATAACCACTGGTGGTTTCTGAATGGTTATTGTTTGATTTCTATGTTTAGGGGGACCCCCATGCAGAAGTTAACACCACAGAAAATGTTATCACCAAAACTGATGATGTTGTACATTTACATGTACTAGGCACTGACAAACGTTTATTATATACTACAGGTACCAGGGAACTGAAGGTTCTGGCCAGCATCTCAGCTGGAGAGAGTGACATTGAAGTGGACAAGGTGAACTGCCTCCTGTCTGCCGGGGTGGGGTATGCACCGCTCATCTACGACCTGAACGAAGACTCCGACTTCGACACGCTGATGAAATGCTGCCGGCAGTTCTGGGCTGCCCTGAAGAAGGACAAACACCTGCCCAAGAAACTGGTCAGAATTTGTTTAATGATAGCCCCCCCTCCCATGATTCAATATTGATTTGCATTGATGTTGATTCTAAAATACTTGTACCTACTCCTTCAATATCTTAAACTTCATTGAACAGATGTACATCATGTAACGTTACATGTACTGTCAGGCAACTTGCACCTGTAGACATGTTAGTTTTCTGGCCACAGCGACAGTTTCTTTGAACAACATACTTAACTGAATGTCTAGTCAATACATGTCTAGTCATAACTTAAAGAAGAAGCAAGACAAAATTGCATCACATCATTTTGCCATGATGGATATCTGATGTTTTTGATTTGTTGTCGCATTGCCATCATACCTGTCAGTCAACTATATAAATTATATAATATCTGCTTATATATTCCAGATGGACACCTGTCGTAACCTGAAGTGGCTGAAGGAAGTGAGTGACTCCCATGGTTCTGTGGAGATGTCCTCCCTGTCTCAGACAGAAGCCATCAATGCCAGGGGTGTCTACGAGATTGGCTGCTTTGGACAAAATCAATCTCTGGTATGTATCTCTAAAGGATATGCTTAATGTAGTGTCATTCCTTTTCCCTTAAAATGCTAATAATTTGGAAACTGAAAACTTTAAGGTAATTGTACATTGTATGCTCCAGTAAAGGTGGGTTGTAATAGACACTGATTAGACTTATGTAGTAGACAGTTGTAAGCTCGTAGACCAGTAACTAACATACAATTACTGTATTAGTTAATGACGTAGAGTTATTGTGTCTAAGAGACAGGACCGGCTGTATGTCTTTGGAACAGCCTATTCCGTTCAAAAACTTTGAATAAAGTTAGTTGAATTCAGGTTTTTAATCTGGTTAGATGTGACTTTCCTGGCATCCTCCTTTCCTGTAACATTTTGGAGGCACCAGTGAAATGTTTAATGTTAATTTAACTCCAATTTACTTCAGAATGACTTGGAGTCAGTGGTCCGATTGCGAGTAGAAGGAGCAGAGCCTAAGGATGACAATGATGATGATGAAGACATGGCTGTGAAGGAGTACAACCTGTCCATGCTGAAGAGTCTACAGAGTAAACTCATGCTGCTGGCTGGGACAGCTGACAAGGGCAGCCAGGAAGTGGACAGATTTGTGGAGGTCAGATGTTTTCTGATATTTGTTAAGACCAGATGTGCATCATTCATTTTCTTGACACACTAAGTGCCCGTTGTATCCAAATGTACAAGTCATGTACTCCTGCGTTAGTTCTATGCAAAGTAGCTTGCTGGATTTTGGTAATATTCTTATCGACTTAGCATGGTGATTTAGTTATCATTTTCTTTCATTGCTCAATCAGTCAATCAATCAGCCAATCAGTCAATTAATCAATCAGCCAATCAGTCAATCAATCAATCCGTCAATCAATCAATCAATCAATCAGTCAATCAATCAGTCTCTCCCTCATTTCAGATTCTGACAGGTGTGACGAGACTTGGCCAGGCCTACGTTTACCTCTACAATGCCGGAGCAGTCCTGTTCAACAACTGGAATGCAGTCGTGTACTGCGAAGGCAACAGAAAGGTCAAGGTCATGGTCAACTTTGGCTTTGGCACAGAAGCCCTCCACGGCACAAGGGCAGCCGTTGAGGACCAACTGACCCAACTGGCTAAGTACATGGAGGAGTGTCTGGACAAGTGGCTTGGCACCATGGACAAAGCCAGGCTGGAGTACGACGAACTGAATCACTTCACCACCAAGCAGATCGTGGTTCTCCGTAAAGCTCTGGCAATGATCAACCTCAATGAAATGGCAACCCCCCAAGTCCTGGCCTTGTTGTCCAGCATCAAGCCACTGTGCACTGAGGAAGACATCAGGAAGGCCATGTCACGTGTTGTGGGTGACGTTGAAGCAATGGAAGAAGAGAACGTAGAAGAAGAGCAAACGAATGAAGAGACAGCAACTATGTTGTTCATGGATGAGGAGAAAAGAGAGGAGTTCGTGGAGAAGCTGAAACAGAAGGTGGCTGATTTGACGGATCGCGTTGCCACGGCAGCCATGAAGGCTACCAATGGAGACATGGAAAAGGCTGTCAGTTGGTGCATCAGCAACATGGATGAGGACGAGATCATCGACAAGTACCTCAACAGCAATGAGGGAGAGGAGGAAAAAATGGTTGCTGAAAATGTGGAAGATGTGATTCCAGAAATGGTAGAAGACAGCAGTATCATGATGTTAACTTCCATACAGGAACCCGTGTCCCTTGCAGGCTTCACCAGTATGTCACTGTCCAGAGAGGAACCCAGGAAAGAGTGAGTTGTAGAGTGACATGAAGTGTTGCATTGAATGGTTGTGTATTTTTCATACATAGTGTAGGCATTGTCAACAATTGAACAGGTAGAACAGGCAAAACTGCTACGATTATTGATAGACCAGCAGTTATAACCTTAGCGCAACACCTTGACAAAGTTAAATCCAAAATGGCAAGTGCTCTAGCAGCAATTGCAAGATCATGTGACTTTCTCACGGGTGACACGTTAAAAACTGCAACTCAAACACTTGTCCTGAGTCATCTGGACTACTGCTCCTGCCTTCTATCATCCAGTTCTCAATCTGACCTGAGCGGGTTGCAGATTTTACAAAATTAGGCGGCTAGGCTTGTTTTGAATGCAGAGTACAACTGCAGGATCGACAAACTTTACAGTAGATTACACTGGCCCAGAGTTAACGAATGACTTTACACAAACACACTCTCCACGTTCCACAAACTCCTGACTACTGGCAAACCTCTTATTATCTACAATAAGCTATGCAAAATCAACGACACACATCAACACAACACACGACTTTCACACGCGGGAGGCTTTAGACTACCAAAACCCATAACATCCTCTGCTACTAAGGACATTCTTGTATAGGTGCACAAAATCCTACAACACTTTTCCGCAACACATCAAATCATCCGCACCATCAGCTTTCAAAAAACACAGGAAACAAGGACAGGTTAAAAACACAAACATGCACAAACAGACCCCTGCAGCATTGGTGGTAGCGTAGTGATTATTTTTATGTAAGTTAACCAATTTTTTCCCTTGTTGTTGTACATGTATATAGGATAGGATAGGTAATAGTTACAGGTTGTTAGTATTTTGTGTGTGGCAATAAGCAAGATCTAGACATACATACATCTGTGTTATAAGTTTGTAATGTGTTTTTACGACTCCAGGAAGAATTCTGAGAATATGCGTATGCTAATATATATATATACTGAGTAATGGAGATCCTTCAAATAAACAAAATAAACAAACTTGAAAATGTTACTCTACTTAACAAAATTTGCTTCATGGCAATACATGCTGTGGTAACGATCTACAATGTACTTGTTTGTGTACATACATTTAGCTCACTGACAATTACCAGGTATCTTAACCAGGTATCTTAAAGTTTGCTTTTGTGTACTATTAATGGTAATATATAGATGTACATATTTCCTAAATTGTTGCACATGTTGGAAAATAAAAAAATTGACAATAGAATATGGATGTGACCAAAGTCTGCATTTCTAGGACGATGATCAAAAGAATGGAGTCAGTTTGGAAGGAGTACCTGACCACTGTCAAGTCCACCACGTTTGAGGAGTACATCAGCATTGACCACCTGGCCTTGGTGCTGAGGAATCTTGCCAGCACTGGTATGTAATTCATACTAAACCTTTCAGATGATGTCGAGGATAATGTATGTATATCATACTCTGTTATGCGAAACTCGCTCATTTCATCCAATTGTACGTGCATGTAAGATTTCTATTTAAAAACCTGGATACACATGTAACGGAGTTACATGTATATCCCAAATTTATCTGTCTTGTACATTGATAAGATCTGTATTAATTACAAGCTTTGAAGTACAAAATGTACATGCACATCTGATATATTGGTAATGTTACTTATTTTCCAGCAAATATCGCTCTAGGTCGACACTGGCCAAGCCATTTCATACATGCGGGCAAGCCCAACCTTGTAGTGTGTCCCCAAGGTACTGGAACTATTATAGTTGTGGCAGATTCTGTCTTTTCCATGCTTTAAAAAGCTTGAGATTAATTGATTATTTGACTAAAGTATTGCAGATTGTAAAAGATAGGTACCGCATTCCTTGTTCTTGGAATAACTTCAGACTATTGTAGACTATTGTGGAAAAAAAATCCCACTTTTGCGCCATTGATCAGTGTTGTTCACTCCTTGTTTCATCCATTTCCAGATGACATCTGGCAGACAGTGTTGTCCCTGTACATGCAGGGCCAGACCAGACAACCTCTCCCCTCCTTCAGGGAGGTGCTCATCTGTACTCCACACACTTCTCTGGAAGAGGTCAGGTCCTTAATCTTCTATTCTGACATTGATTATGATGTACAATATTATTGTTGTTTCATATTATTCTTGAGTATTACAATACTCAATATATATAATGCTGAATCACCTTTTAATCATCACAATGTTAGGTGGTCCTCCTGTGGAGAAGAGCTGTAGGAGACCAGACTGGAGGGATCTTCTGTCTGGTCGCTGCTGACCAGCTGGACTATGATGTCAGCGTCAGGGCAGAGGAGATGAGGTGCAAACTCTTCCAAGGAAAATCAGGTGATGGCCATATGTGATGTCCATTGATGTTACCGTGTTTGTAGACTTGAAATTCAAAATCCGGAAGGGGGAACCAAATGTGTAACAGGCATTGCAAATGTTAACTTAAAGTTAATTGCATCAAATCTAGGTGATGTTAGAACAGGGGGTGCTTGTCCCTGGAACTGTGTAACTGTATGTAGGTATTATGTTTGTTGTGACCTAAGTGGCTTTGATGGAGGGGTAGTCCCAAGATGTAGATCTAAGGAGTCAATAAAGACAAGACTACACCACCATAACTTAAAAAGTTCAAATTACTAACAATTTGAAAAAACACTTCTTTACATGGCGAAGGCATGTCTCCCTTGAACTCAAGTTGGATACATGCACTTGGTGTTGACATTTTAGACAACATGTCCATCTGGAACAATGATAATCAAGATATTGAGGGTCAAAGTGCAAATTGATCTCAGGTTGCATGATTAAGTTAACATTTTATGGACTTTTTGAAATGAAAATTCCTGTTGTTTTCAGGTATGAATGTTGATATTTTAGATTAGTGTGAACTGCATTACTTGAGCATCACAAACTGTAAAATCAAAACAATATTGCATAATGAGGGGTCCCTAAATTGGCCACTTTACAGTCAATTCACCAACTTAATATTTCCTAAAGTTTGTTTTTGAGGTGGAAAGGTACAGTGTTCAGGTTACTTTTAAATTATTGTTACTTTCCAAACTAGGATTATCAAATAAAGATTGATATACATACAGTACTACTACTACTAGTACTAGTGTTCTGTTCATGTCTAGCCAAGCGGAGATTGGGGAGCAAGAAAGGGCTGATAGGATGCACAGCAAGGGCACCTCGTTTTTGGACGCTTTCTGTCCATAAAAGTGGCAAATTTAGGGTACACCTATATACACAAACATACACAATATTACGTCAGGTAATAACCAGCATGACCTACACATGTATGTCCTTGAAATTCAATCAATCACCATGATGATAACATGTTATGTTAAGTCAAACAACAACAACGTTTTATACTGTAAGTGCGTACTATAACTGTTACACTGCAAAACATTGGCCTTTAAAAAATAAGATTCAGAAAAACGTCACTGTGGTGAAGTTAGGGCCCCACCCATTACTTTAAATTAATGTATATTTCCTGTTCCATCTCTAGACTACCATGTCGTTGTAGTGTGTGCATCAGAGAGACAGCACCAGTCGTACATGGTGACTGCCCTGGACCAGTACAAGGTGCCCATCCCACATGTGTTCTCCCATGAGCGCATACAGGAGTATCTGCTGTCACAGTTCCAGCTGCAGCACGCTGGCTCAACTCTGTTGGCATCCATGGTAGATCACCAACGGTACAGGAAATATATTTCTTTTAATTAGTTGATATTACTTTGCTATGAGCAAATCCTATTATAATAGCAAAACTAAGTCCCAGCAAAAATAAAGGAAGTTTACACTATATTGTTTATGTCCTGGCCTTGGCGCCATGTGTCACATAGACCACTGATGATCTTCCTTTATCCAGCTTGATTCTGTTATGTGCCTCCCTGTTGGTCCATCACACTTCCAACTTGAGTTAGACAAAGGACTCCACCTCCTTGATTGCTGACCTACATAATTATACTGTGTATTGGAATAATTTAGTGTTGGGGTTGACCATTAGGATCGGACTTCTGTATTGTTCTTGTTGATCTAAAGTCAAACTCTAGCAGATGTTGAGTTCAGTTGACTGTCTTGCATCTGGCTGTGGGAGTGTGAGAGAAGAGCTACATGTAGGTCGTCAGCAAAGTCCAGATCATCTGAGTACATGTACATGTCTCGCCTGTAGCCACTGTTCCTTGTATTCTGTTGATCCTTCCCTCTATATAGTAGTCCTTATGATCCAGTCTAGATCTACTGCCTGGATGAACAGAAAAGGTACTGTAGACATCCTTGCCGTACACCTGTCCTAACTTTTAAAATAGAATTCAATGCTGTTTGACAGTTGTCCTGCATGAGACACGTTATACAGTATGTCCTGCTTGTTAGTTGTTTTGATCCAAGTATATTACATGTAATTAAAAGTAAAGTAAAAGAAGTGAGAGGGCAAGGTTTTCAAGCAATGAGTTTGGTAAAGTTTGTCTAGTATATTTTCCATTGCACAAAAAATTTTGCACAAATTTTACAGAACTGAATGATTTATGTTTCAGGTCGTCTGTACGAGTGGTATCTTCCCAGCGTGCAGGTGTCGGCAAGTCCCTTGTTGTCCAGTGTCTCTCTGAAGAACTAAGGATGAAGCTTCCCAGGAGGCTGCGGAGGAGACTGTCCTACATCAAAGTTCCTCTGCACGAGGCTACTGTGAACAACGATGCAGTTCTGGAGGCGCTACTCCCTCATTCTGTCAACCCAGCCAGCCCCTTTCCTCGAATCATCCATCTGGACATCTCTCCATTGGTAGGAACTTGTTTGATCTGACGTTTAAGTAGCTCCTCAGCCAGCTTCCACAGGGCCTGAATGGAATACAACTCAAATTTTCCATCAAAGAAGCTACTGGTATACATTCACAGCAGGGTTCTAGCCAGTGTCATTTTTCTGTCATTTGACAGAATTTTGCCATTCATGATGGACAAAAATTTTGCCCATGCCGTCATATTTGTTGGACAAAAATCTCGGCATAATGATTATATAATAATCTATGAAAACAAAAAGATATGGGCAGAGCTTCATTTTTTCAAAGATTTCCAGGAAATTAGTGCAAATTTTCAATTTAGATAAAATGATTACATTAAATTCTAATGCCTGCCTGAAGGCATTAGATTTGTGTTTTCTTAGTCATTGGATTCGTGTTTACTTAAGTTTAACTGGTCAGCGGATTCCAATTACCCCCGTGGTTGCCTACATCTGCATCGTGTGCTAATTTTCAGGGAGCATGCCTCCGAACCCCCTAGGACCCGGACCTCGACATGTTGACTGGCAGAAAAAAAAATCAGGATGGCTAGAACCCTAATTCACGAAATTGTCATGATACTAAAATATAAACTTAGACATACTTGAAAGCAGGTCAACTACCATTAGACATTGTAAAAGTACAGCACTGAATTGACCTTCATTGAAGTTGATGGACCAGGTATCAAACCAAACAGCAGTGAACCTTAATCCGACACTTTTATGCACAGGTCAGGCAAGATTGAATGATTAATCCACAACCAGACATTCGGTATTTTCATTAATCATTGATTGCATCTTGTTGCCTAATTAGCTGTGAAAACAAGTGAAGGCGGAGGCGAGTTTGGCCAGGAGCGACTTGTTGCCTTTTCGTCGGCTTCTGGTAGTGCTGCGGTGAGACTTGGCCTTGTTGGCCGACGAGGAATACAGTCAATGCCGGGAACTGTGGCGACGGGACTTCGGTCTGTCTTCCAACGAGGAGGTTACGAGGGGGCGGCGAGAGGTGTGAGCCACCGGAGAAGAAGAGCTCGACCGCGAGAGGGTGTCGTCGTCTGACGGGATCCGGACCTTTTTCTTGGATGACGCTGGCGATTTCTTTTTGCCGAAGATCTCGTCCAAAGTCTGCTCGACACGTCTGGCCAAGGCCTTGTCTTCACGGAGGTCACGTACAGTTGCCTGTTCCCCGTCGCTCGCCTCTGACCAGAGACCCTTTGCCAGGTCTTTGATTCGGCTCTCCCGCCGCAGCTTCTGCAGAGACTGCCGGGCCGAGGCGTCTGGTGGTGACGAGAGGATCACGCCGCACTTCCTGGGACCGTAAGGACCAACATGCCCCTTCACTGGCAGCCTGCAGACTGTACAGGCTTTCGGTTTAGTCATCGCGAACCGCAAACGTGAATAAAGAAACGAAAAACTGAGAATAGAATAGAGGGGAGAGCGAGGCCACGTGCGCGTCCTCGCCTAGCTCTGTCCGATTGTGAGGGATGACGGCGGGAGCACATGTGTCCGGGCCGTGCTGGGCGGAAGTGAGAAGGGACTGACCGGAAGGGGGAGGGACACGTGCGGCGGGCAGATTGTTTGGCAAATTAACAAAAATGACATTGGGGTGACATTTTTCCTCGTTTTTAACGTCATACCTAGTTATGTGTGTGTCACTCTCCCAACCAATGAGATATCGCGGGAAAATTGGGTCTTCAACATCGGTCCCGATTTCACCGTGCCCTGCGTATTCTGTTGGGAAACCTCAATCCGACACCATGCAACGGTGTAGCTGTTTGCCTGTAATTTTGCTATTCACAACAACATTTTTTTCTCAATTCCTTTGTCAAATAACACAATACAATACACTAGTTGTCATCGGCATCAAATGTCACAGTCGGTAAGCCGCTGCACCACCGGCAGCTCTACATCAGATCACGTGGCTTGGGACTATTGAATTTTCAAAGAGGGGACCACATTTAAATCAGTTACGACGGGGCATTTTAGTTCCAAGAAAGGAATAATTGAAGAATTTTACGATAATGTTACCATACAGAAAACTTTATTCTGCACTATTTCGAAGTATTCGTCACTAATTTTGGCGATATAATTAAACGAAATAATCCAACGTACTTCATACATTTTTGTACATATTCCGTTTCATTTCATTCCATTTCATTCCATTTCGTTCCATTTCGCACTTTCTGGGGTCCCGTTCAAAATGCTGGTTTTGTTCGATCAGCCGCTGAATGACCGTAACGAACTCGCTCTGTGCTTGAAAAGAAGGACACTTCTATGCAAGTGGTTTTTCAGCAACAGCAGTTTAATTTATCAATTGTTTTTTTATTCGCTGTGACGTTGAATGTGTAGCATGGCAATGTAAAGGAGAAATTGTGAATGTTTTGACCACTGTCCTTCCAGAAGCTTCCTCCCACGATATGCCTTATTATACCAGTATAAAAACAAGCTGAAAATTTCATGACCTCGTCTCCACAACATGTTGACTTCATGAGCTCACTGTTTCAAGTTTTTATGCTGTATACCTTATTGGGTTTGTAAAGCAATTAAAAGATTTTGCATATCAGTGCTAGATCCTAACAGACAAAGAGGTGTTGAAAGTGTCGGATTAAGGTTCACTGACGTTACATAATATTGCACTGATTGCTGCTTTCCATGCACTACATGACTTGTACATGTACAATGTCAAGTAGCCTGTACCAAAAAAAAAGTTAATTGTGAACAACTAGTATGGATCTGAACTCCTCTACTAACTTTTTTGTTCAGACATTAAAGTCATTTTTCAATGTTGGTTATCGTGTTTGTAGGTTCATAATGGAGTGGACTGCCTGCTGTTTAACCTGTTGGTGTTGGGTAGTCTGGTGGGGAGGGACGGGTCTGTGTGGAGACGTCTCCCCTGGGACCTGTATGTGGTGGAACACACCTACAAACCACAGCCTGCTGACACACAGGTGAAATATCTTAAGTTACTTTAAAAGCTTTACTTAAGGTATATTTCTATGACAGTTGTGGCTAACCACAGTTACTGTGAAAATGAAGATGTCCAGGACAGCGAAACGCCTTGTACAAATATGCATCTAGATTGGCCACTTTGATGGCCATCCGTAAAATGTTCCTCAGAGTCTATCATGTCTATTTTAATTATATGATATAATAATTAATAATGATGTTGGTTGATGCTAGACAACCAAGACAGCTTCATGTTGGAAATTTTGAATGTAGATCTAGAGGGCAAGTAATGTACAGTATTGTTGTGTTGCCAACTCTAGCCATTGCTTTCTGTTATTCTACAGAAGAACAGAGAAGAGCACAAGTCTTTTGTGTCCATGCTTCCAAGTGTGACTTGTATATCTCCCAGACAGACCTACAGCTTGCTGACAAAAAAGCAACATGATATTCCAGGTATGCTGACTTTTGAAATGATAACGGGGGGTGCCCTAACATTGGACGCTTTTTTATGTGCTCGAACTCACGGCGCTCTATTGCTAGTTGTCAGAGAGTGGTCAGGTTTCGATGACTGAATTTCGAGAATGTTAAATGTAAATAACATACTTGGATAAGAAATTCACTCACACTATTCATGAGCCCTTCAGTCTTCACACTCTGCATTACAAGCTGTGAGACTTTTTCGTGAATGTACATTATGAATGCAGCTACGCAAAACTTTGGACACTTTGGTAATTTTGCTCTGTTCAGGCGTTGATGATGAAATTAAGTAAACAAAAATTAGAATAGAATTTTATGATACAAAAACTTTGTACAGAACTCTATACTAGACCTGTAGTTTCAATAATTTTTTTCAATGCTCAAAATAGCTGCTGTATAACATCAAGTTTAAGTTTAACTTTAAGTGTATAACCTACCTAAATTCATATTGAGGGAGCCATTCTATTGCAAAGTCAGTAATGCCCCCACAATTGTAACCTTTAGAGACTCAAGTGTCCATAAATTATAGAAAGAAAGTTTTTGATCCCCATGCATTAGAAGTCGCCAGCTTGTACAATGTACTAGGTAAAAAAACTTGTGACTGTTTCTGGTAGGTTCGCATCAGGTGAATGAGGTGATGTTCAGGAGTGTGGAGTACCAGCGTCCGTACCAGTACCTCCGGAGGTGGATGGCCAACATCAACCTGGACACCTTCGTGTTCACACCCACCAGCACAGAAGGAACCCATCAGGAATTCCTACACACAGTTCTCAGGTAGTTACTATATTATTATAATACTGGCTATTATGTCAAGTGAAACAAAAAACTAACACATAACTTCTGACATCAGCTTTGATTTATTTAATAGCACACAGAGATTTGTGTATTCATGCAAATCCAAGAGAGGTGAATAAATTTTATTTTCTGAGAGCTCTACAATGATTAAGATAGTTGTAGGTCTAACTTAGTACAACTTTTTTTAGTACAATAATTATTAATATACAAATTGTACCTTTTGGTGGTGTATTTAGTTAGTAGTTTTGGCTTAACAACTGTAGCTAATATAATTGGGGACTTGCCTACAAAAAAGTATATGAAACGGATTTAAAGCACAAAATTATGGATTATGGAAGAGCTTCATTGATTAAGCCTACAAGTTAGAAAGTTATTTTTTTGTTGTTTGTGAATGATAATCCAGTTACTGTGGCATGGAGGATCCATCCTGGGCTGAGCTGCTGCACTTCCTGTCCTTCCTGAACTACCAGCTGCAGGACTGTGAAAACTCTGCCTTCTGTTTGGACGTCAACAGAGACGTCTTCCCTGGCTTCAGGAAGTTTGTTGTGCAGTTCATGATTATCATGTCCAAGGTAACCTTTTCCTGGACATCCACATAAATTCAAATAGTAGTCAATTTCCTCTTTCACTGTCCATCATAATGATAAACTTCATCTTTATTAGCAGTTTCACATCATTCTAATAACCACACACATCATATACACACCATATCCCATCATAATATACTCCTCAACTATCCACCAGTTATATAAATACTGTAAGCCTTTTCATTGAGGCAAAAATTGCAGCTTTTTGAAAAAGCACTTTGTTTTACTTCTGTCACCTAAATCTGCATGGTAGCATAGTACATGTACTACATGTAAATCCAGGATTTTTACAAATGAGTATTTAGGGATCCGTAAATAACTTCATCAGGTTGGTAAACGACTGAATAGCAAAGTTTTCATCACAACCATTTATTTTTCAAGAGCCGACGTTTCAATGACCGTCAGTCATCTTCATCAGGGCAATTCTGACTGGTTTACTGTGCACTGACACTACAGTAGATGTTACTTGGTGCATAGTGCACTAAAGGTGTTACATACCAGGTAGTTCAAATGTATTGGGTTCACGCCATTTTTACCAGAAAATTGACAAAAGCGGAGTAAGAATTACTTTAATTATCATTTATTATTTTATTGTACATCCATGCTCTAGGGCCATGTACAGAAAACATTAACGACATGTACTAGAGATAAACTTCGGGAAACTCTTAGACCCCGTTCATACCAAGCTTTGCATATCCTGCTACTAGATTCTTAGCGGGGGTTAATCAGAATATTCTGATCTGTATGGGTCATATTCGCGAAATCCCCTTCCGATGTGGTAAGAACTTTGCAGTATGTGTCTCTAAACAAATAACATAAAACTGTTTGTATAGGTTGTCGTGCCTTTTTCTTAGGATGGATACTGCCACATATAACACTTATAATATAAGGCACTTCTCATCTCTCCATTGTGACGATAATTAGTCAGGACACGAGACATTTCCAACAGTGGGAAATCTTGTACACTTCGCGTGTCCCATTGTGTGCACGGGTTTCCTAAATTGGACACGCCGGGATGGGACACCCGTGGAAATGTTTATGCGGCTGGGATACCCCAGGTTTCACCAACATGTCCCAGCTCGGAAACTTGTGGAAATTCGGCTTTTCGTACAGTGAAAATTATTCAAAATAAATTACGTTTTTTCATACTATTAGGTAAATATGGTACTACAAGTCTTAATACTACTGTTAGTGTCCTGTCCCCCTCTAATGGTACGGTGTCCTGTCCCCCTCTAATGGTACGGTCCAAAAAGTGGGCGGTTATCTGAATAATCTCCCACTTTTGAGGTAATGGCTTGATAACCAATGAGAAATGAAGCTTTCTGATTAGTCGACGTCTACTGGCTATATGATAACTACAATGTAATGTATGACATGTATTGATCATGTATGACAACCAGCACTTTGCATACTGCAGGATTTTGCTACTCCATCCCTGAACATGAGTGACCAGAGCCCTTCCCTAAAGGCATCTCCTTCCGATGATCAGAAACAGGCAGAGATTCAACAGTTACAGCTGAGGAGAACCTGGGAGAACAGGTGCTTCTTGATAAAGCTACACACTTTCATTTTTAAAGTCTTCCTTGAAGTCCTATTAGTTTCTTTTGAATTGTTTTAGTTACTCAATATTGAATTTCATAATCATTTCTTCTAATGAAATCTAACTACTATTAAGGTCTAAGAATTGTATTTCACAGACAATGTACATGTAATCTGATCCTTACAAAATATATTCTGTTTATATTTATTTCTCCACAGCCCTCACCCATACCTGTTCTTCAATGCTGACCACAACACCATGACATTCCTGGGGTTCTATGTGGATCAGGCTGGGAGTGTGGTCAACGTTTCTGGAGAGACTCTTCTGCAGAATGTCATATCTACTGACCTGTACAAGGGACTGACTCGCCAGCCTGATGTCCAGTTCAATGTCAACTTTGATGAACTGGATAGGTAAATTTCACTTTCACTTAACCAAGAAACTCTACCAGAAGAAATGGGAGATTTCAAACCCATGGGAAGTGTTTTGGGTTTTCAATGTACTGAGTACCATACTTTTTACATGTACATGTAAAAGTATGAAGTTACAAAATGTACATGACAGGAGTGACATAGCCCGATTAAATCGCTTTTCGGATGCCGGCCGCCCAACATCCAGTCGGCCCCTGAAAAGCTTGATGGAAAGTCTCTCTAACTCAGTGGAACCAGGCTTTCCAAATATGGATAATTCATTCTGTCGTCATCAACTCACCGCACCCGGCCCGAGTCCGACTTTAGAATCGGGTATTGGTGATTGACATCGGCACGGGTCAGATCTGTCTGTACCCGCGGTGGGAGGAGCCAACTATGAATGCGCAATTTATTAAAAACAAGAGTTCCACGATCTCATACCTTCGCCAAATGATGTTAACCCTTGTGGTTGACAAAGTATACAATTTTAATCATTGGTTTTGTAAATAAGAGCCCCATTTGCATGGATTATATCAGCTGATCATATTCTCCACCCAATGACAGCCTCATCTTAACAAAAATGCTATTATAGCACTTCCTCATAAATTATGCAAATGAGGTCATGATTTGAATAAATTATGTTTGTTGATGTTCACCTTCACTTAACTTCCAAATGTGGCAAGTATGAAATTCCCAACAGTCACAACTATGAAATTATACAAATTTACCATTCATTATGCAAATTAGGTCCTCATTTACATAATCTATATCCCCAGATGTTTTTTCTCGTTCTCACAAGTGATGTCACAAGTGTTTCATAGTTCTATTATCGAACAAAGAAGATTTATAGAATTTCCTCATTAATTATGCAAATTAGCTCCTGATTTGCATAATTGTTGTTTGATCATGTCAAGCATCACTTCAACTACCTACATACCAAAAATCACGACAATCCGTCAACCGGTTCTTGAGTTATCCTCCTTCGAAAATTTTTCAACAAATGCTCCTGCAGTCCCAGAACAAGCCGCTAGGGGACCCAAACTCATGTCACTTCTTCCCTATCCCAAGAGCTATCTGCCCTTCAAAATTCGTGACCCTAGCATGTCCAGATCACGAGATATCAAAACCGGAAGTTCTGCTGCAGTACCTAGGTAAGCCGCCAGGGGGCCCAAAATCTAATAATTTCTAGGTCTCATGAAGACCTACCCACCTACCAAGTTTCATTCCAATCCATCCACTGCTTCTCGAGTTATCTTGCTAAACCACACACACACA
>NW_017803931.1:72762-74740 GCF_001625305.1 Branchiostoma belcheri | reverse complement strand
ACAATATCGTACATTCTAGTGCGACTTTTGGGCATGGCCGAAAAATGAGGCTAAATGAATTGCTTGTAGTAGCTTTGCGAGAATTCAAGAAAGAGCAAATCTGTTCACAGCAGAGATAGACCAGTATTTTAGGATACTTATGTTCAAATTTCATCCAAAAATATCATTTTCTTCTCGGTCTAGAAAGGAAAACGCAATTTTGCGTGATGCCGTCAAAATCGGCCTAGATTTGTCTATGCGAAACATAGCCGTTGAAAGGCGCCCTCGCTTCGCGCGAGCTGAAAACGTGTCAGTTTCTGTATCTCGCCTAAAACTGTTTGGATTTCTTTCAAATTCGGCTGGTATGTTCACGAAAGCTCACAAAGTTACTGTATGAGTTTCCATGCTGATGTCATAATTAGTTATCGAGTTATTTACAATTGAAATGTCTTAATGAAAGCATAGATCTCTTACAACTTTCCAAAATAGAAGTTTACTTTCCTCCGAAACGAAAAAGTGCAACCGCCGAAAAAGGAAGTGGTGATATCCCTGAAAGGTCCTCAATAGGCGTATATAAAAGATTATGTCTATTTCATAATGTAAATCCCTAAATCTAACTTATCATTGCAATACCGCACATTAAAGAGGAATTTTTGGGCATGGCCGAAAATGAATAAAGATGAATTGCCTGTAACTTTACTAAATTTCAAGACAGAGCAAATCTGTTTACAGCAGAGATAGATACGTATGTCAGGATATTGTTGTCCAAGTTTCATCTAAAAATATTATTTCCTTCTCGGTCTAGAAAGGAAAACGCAATTTTGCGTGATGCGGTCAAAATCGACTTAGAATTGTCTCTGCGAAACATAGCCGTTTGAAGGCGACCCCGCTTTGCGCGAGCTTAAAACGTGTCGGTTTCCGTTACTCGTCTAAAACTGTTTGGATTTCTTTCAAATTCGGCTGGTATGACAGCTTACAAAGTTACTGTATGAGTTCCCATGCTGATGTCATTTATTGAGTTATGTTCAATTGAAATTTCTTCATGAAACCATACATCTCTCACAACTTTTGAAAATAGAAGTTTACATTCCCCCGAAACGAATAAGTGCAACAGCTGAAAAAGGAAGTGGTGATATCACTGAAAGGTCCTCAATCATTAGGCGTATATAAAAGATTGTTTATTTCATAATGTAAATCCCTAACTCTACCTTATCATTGCAATACCGCACATTACAGGGAAACTTTTGGGCATGGTCGAAAAATGAAGAAAGATGAATTGTCTACAACTTTACGAAAATTCAAGACAGAGCAAATCTGTTCACAGCAGAGATAGATACGTATGTCAGGATATTGTTGTCCAAGTTTCATCCAAAAATATTATTTCCTTCTCGGTCTAGAAATGAAAACGCAATTTTGCGTGATGCGGTCAAAATCGGCCTAGATTTGTCTATGTGAAACATAGCCGTTTGAAGGCGACCCCGCTTTGCGCGAGCTTAAAACGTGTCGGTTTGCGTTTTTCGCTTAAATCTTGAACGAATTTCTTTCAAATTCGGCTGATATATTCATGGAGGCTTATAAAGTTACTGTATAAATTCCCTATCTGATACCGTATTTGGTCATCGAGTTATTTTCAGTTGAAATTTGCGCCATGAAAGCATAGATTTCTCTAAACTTTTTAAAACAAAAGTTTACGTTCCTCAAGAAAGCTTGAGTGCAACCATGGAAAAAGTCCTGAACAGATTAAGGTTGTCCTTTTACCTCCAAACTGCACAGACCGTTCATTCTACAGTCGTTTTAGTCTTTACTCAGTCACTACAATTAACTAGAAGTACTGGGATTGTTAATGACAGGCGTGCGTTCAAGTATTATGGTGGGCTACATGATTTTGATGCTGTGTATTTGCAGTTCATGTATTGTACAAATGTATACTGACTTGAACTACACTGAAAATAAAAGTCTATTGAAACAAGAGTGAAAAGGTGTATTTTCAGCTTTAATA
>NW_017803931.1:66832-72742 GCF_001625305.1 Branchiostoma belcheri | reverse complement strand
CCACGATCTCATACCTTCGCCAAATGATGTTAACCCTTGTGGTTGACAAAGTATACAATTTTAATCATTGATTTTGTAAATAAGAGCCCCATTTGCATGGATTATATCAGCTGATCATATTCTCCACCCAATGACAGCCTCATCTTAACAAAAATGCTATTATAGCACTTCCTCATAAATTATGCAAATGAGGTCATGATTTGAATAAATTATGTTTGTTGATGTTCACCTTCACTTAACTTCCAAATGTGGCAAGTATGAAATTCCCAACAGTCACAACTATGAAATTATACAAATTTACCATTCATTATGCAAATTAGGTCCTCATTTACATAATCTATATCCCCAGATGTTTTTTCTCGTTCTCACAAGTGATGTCACAAGTGTTTCATAGTTCTATTATCGAATAAAGAAGATTTATAGAATTTCCTCATTAATTATGCAAATTAGCCCCTGATTTGCATAATTGTTGTTTGATCATGTCAAGCATCACTTCAACTACCTACATACCAAAAATCACGACAATCCGTCAACCGGTTCTTGAGTTATCCTCCTTCGAAAATTTTTCAACAAATGCTCCTGCAGTCCCAGAACAAGCCGCTAGGGGACCCAAACTCATGTCACTTCTTCCCTATCCCAAGAGCTATCTGCCCTTCAAAATTCGTGACCCTAGCATGTCCAGATCACGAGATATCAAAACCGGAAGTTCTGCTGCAGTACCTAGGTAAGCCGCCAGGGGGCCCAAAATCTAATCATTTCTAGGTCTCATGAAGACCTACCCACCTACCAAGTTTCATTCCAATCTATCCACCGCTTCTCGAGTTATCTTGCTAAACCACACACACACAAACCCACATACATACATACACACACACAGACAAACGCTACTGAAAACATAACCTTCTTGGCGAAGGTAATGATGTTGTTGTCTTTAGTTTCACACAATTTTTTACGGTCAGTTATTGACATGGCTACACTTTGAGGTGTACAATGACAAAAATCAAGGCCTGTGAGCAATAAGGAATAACATGAATATGATCCAAATATATATCCTTTTATTGCCCGGTTTCACTGGTACATACATGTTTGTTGAAATGTTCCATATTATTTTGTTCATGCATTTAAGGCATTTCAGAAGCCCTGGATGAGCAACGTAAACATCAATAGCTCAGTTGGTTGTGTTGTGTTTCTGTCGGCAGGTCCTCTAACCCCAGACATCGTGGGATCGAATCCCAGTGTCGGCACTTCGTTTTAATTTTCTTTTTTAACATCCCTTGTTTTGCTTTTAACATTCAAAAATTAATTGTTCTTACTCAGGAATGTCAACCAGTTAATAATTAAATTGGTACTTTTGTATTTTTGCACTTTTGTATTATATTTATATATAATAGTAGTTTCATCTTGCATGTCTTGGCAAGCTTAATTTGCCAGTTTGAATTGACACTGTTGGCATTATTTTAATTTTCTTTTTGACAATGCCAAAATGTTTATGATGATGCTACTACTGTAACAGTAACTGTTAACAGTGAAATTGCATTTAGAATGCAGACACACAAACACACACACACACACACATGGGCACGCACACACACACACAGAGATACACACACACAGACCAAAAACAATACCTACATTTTCCTGTAGATAACAAACTAGACCAAACAATCATCAATGTATAATCATGCAAAGTTGCTGTAACGTGTGCAATATGTTGTGGCTGATGCTGGATTTCATAATGTGTTAACAGAAGTACTGACAATTTTGTTCCAGAAATGAAAAAATTAAGACGTTGTGCTTTGTGATGGGCATTCACCCGTCCAACATATATGATCCTGACCCATCCTACGAACTAACAACAGACAATATCAAGAAGATCCTGGCCATACAGATGAGGTTCAGGTTAGTGAAATATTTGAAATGAGGTTAGAGTTTGCTTCAGGAATATTCTTCCTGCAGAAGTTTCTGCAGGAAAAATTCTTCCTAGCGCAAGCATTTCTGCAGATGCTGCAGGAAAGTCTGTGTGACAAAAAATTCAAAAGGAATGTTCAAGAGTTGAAGTTTAACTATCATGATTCACACTATGTACATGTACTTGAATGTCAACTATACATGTATATGATTGTTTATTGATATTTCTCATATTAGCACAAAATTTGAAAAGTAGAATTCAGGTGTGTAGGTTGTTTTCTTGTGATTTTGCAATTATCACCTTCAATAATTGAGCCTAATACATGTATGTTCCCAGTATCATCATGTAGTGCCCAGAAATTACAATTGAGAGCTGAATAAGTAGTTACTACTAGTATCAAAAATTCAAGTTCATACCCATTACAATACTCTTATAATATAAAAGTGCATGTGCACAGAAAAAAAATTTGCAATGGATGATTTCGCAGTTATGCACAGTCAGGCTTTTTATCATGCACCCTACCAGGTGTAACATCCCTGTCATCATCATGGGAGAGACGGGCTGTGGGAAGACCTGGCTCATCAGGTTCATGTGTCACCTTCAGGCAGGTCATGTCAAGGGCAAGAAACGTCCCAAGAATATGATCATCATGAAGGTTTGTCAGAACAATGTTCAATGCTTGACTGTCAAAAGAGTTTTTTCTTAACTGGTAGAGCCAAAAATGTCTATAAAATGTCTAACAGACAAAATTTTCTACTTGCCAAATGTAACTTCAAAATACGGGTGGGTTTTTGTTGTTGCCAAAGCTTGACCACAGAACTGGTAGCTACAATGTAGCTACATGTGGAGGTCCTTTGTTATGTGCATAATGTAGATCTGAATTTTTCTGGGTTAAACTGGCATGTGTATTAAAGCAGGCCATTCTTAGAGGGTGTTCAGATCTTTTTGTAGAAGTTGTGAGTCATTCTGCATACCATATACAATCATGTAGCTCTACATACATTTATAACAGACAGTCATCAGCAAATAATCTCACCTTTGAATCAAGCTGATCTGGTAGGTCATTAATATAGTCAAGAGGATAAGTAATGGTCCCAGGACAGTTCCTTGTGGAACTCCCGATGCTAACTGGAGCCAATTTGAAAGCTTTCCCTTCCACCACAGTCAGACTAAGCTTTTTACCAGTTTAGTGTTGTTCCATACTTCAATTTTGAGATGAGTCTGCCATGTGGGACTTTGTGGAACTTTTTAGATTTGTGAAGTCAACTTTTGCTAATCTCTATCCCCCCCCGCCAGAACAAAAAGAGAAATCTTTCCTTCACCAGTCAATCAGACTCTTTAACCAGACCACACGTCATGCAGATAGTCTGGCACAATGTAATGGACCTTGTAAATACATGTATCTGGGTTGTACACCTACTGTACTGTTTATAGTTGTTGTACTCTAGATATATGATATTTTGACATTTTATCATGTAAATACATGTATCAACGCCATTCAAGCAACATCGTTTGTTTGTCCTGCTGGCATTCCTGGCACAATATTTTTCAATATTTTCATGTCTTTAAATTAGATCATAGACCCCCAAATTTTTTTGCCCTGCAGTGGCATAGTTACTTCCGCATTCGTTGCGAGGGAGGAAATCTTGAATTTTAGGGGGACACTTTTGCTGGTACACAAAGCTAAGTTTAAGTACTTTCTAGCTAAGTACGTGATATTCGAGTACATTGTGTCCACGAACTTATTGCACTTCTTTCACATGCTATTTAATATATATCTAATTTTGCACAAGGAGGAATCCGGAAGCATAATGCTGCCCAGGAAAATTTTGAAATCTTGACCCGCCGAAATGCCAGCTCCTGCATTTTGGTGGTGCATTTTGCAGGTAGTGGCGGCCTAAAACGTGGCTTCCTACGCAGCAAAAGCACTCGGGGCAAGGGTTGGGCAACTGTGATTGCTCTATACGTAAAATTCGTCAATTACGTTTTACGGTAAATTCCAGATAGCTGTACAACGCATAACGTCGAATGAAAAAGTGCAATTACGCTCAACGCAAAATATTTCGATTACGCTCTACATTGAATTAGTGAGAGTGGTTGTCTATGCTCTACGCATGCAGGCCCCCCTCCATGCCAATCTTTTGGTATCACTCCAGTATTCAATGAGTGTTGAAAATTATTGGTTAACGCAGGTGCGGTTTCAATAGCTGTCATTTTGAGGAGTCAAGGTGGTATTAATGGTCTGGATCGGATGCTTTAGAGGGATTGGGATCTCGAAGAATTTTTTCCACACCATCAATAGAAACTTCCATATGTTCAAATTATGGGAGGTGTACAGGGCTGGCCCAGACATGGCATGTCTGTTGTCCTCTTCTGTGAAAATGCTTTCGAATTGTTAGCTGACTGAGGGCTTCTGCTTTTTTTCCCACTGACACTGATAATGGTATTCCCCATCTTTATGGGTGCTACCCCGACAAGGTCTTTTGTCAGTCCTTTTATGTATGGAGCCTAATGTACAACCAGAATGTTTGGGTTTCTCCCTGTATGCATGTGTGCCACATATTTAGAAAATGTGCATGTCTTATGCTTTTCTGAACTCCCTTCTTAACTCTCATTTGTTCAGTAGCCTTCCTCTTGTCCTGTTTTCTTAGCTCTGTTACATGTATAAAGGCACTGCTTTTTAAGAACAATGCCTCGTAATTGTCTTCGTCAGAAGGACTATGAAATTGTCTCGCCGGAGTGTGGGGAACTGCGGATTTTGCGATATAACTCTGGAAGGCATGATTCGACGTCCATGATTTTTGGCAGGCAGATTACCGCTGTTGAGGCCGAAGTCAAGTACAAGTTTCGGCTTCGTGGGGGGTCCGTGCGTCACGTTAGTGCACCTTTTGTGTTTGTGGCTTGTTAGCAAGATAACTCAAGTATTTGTAAAATGTTGATTATAATTCTTGGTGTGGTGCTTACTATTGACGGGACCAAGGTTAAGTTCGTTACTGAGCTTCGTGGGGGGTTTCGTTGTGACTACAGGGGGCATTTTGTTAATTTTTCTTGTGAGCAGGATAACTTTTGTATGTGTGGATGGAAGTTAATGAAATTTGATAGGCATTTTACTGTGATGGTCTCCAAGATTTAGTTCAAAGATGAGAGTCGTGCCGGGGCGGCAGCGGCCCCCCACACGAAAGAGGTATTTAGTGCTGCACAGGTGCAGCATTGGTGCTGCACATATCTGGCACTTTGAGCATTGATGCTGCATTGATCCACTTCCCTGGGCAATTGGGCATTGATGCCGCACTGATGTGTTGACCATTAATCATCATTTATCATTCTGGGCTCCCCATACTCTAGCAATGTATGATCTCCTTCCCCTGACAACAGCCGGTCACACCATATTACTCAGGCATCCAGGCTTTAATTACCGTGACAGGAAATGGCACCAATGCCCACAGGCCCCACCCCCACCTTTCTGGTCTATACCCTTGGTTATCCATTTTGTGTATATGAAGGGTCATGTAGGCCTTTGAAGACTAGAGTAACGGGAGGGGTCCAAAGTCCGGCAGGGGTCCAAAGTCCGGCATAGTTTTAAAGATTATTATAATTCTGTTATGCATGGGTGAATCCACATAATAAGAACAATTAGTTATGGAGCAAGACTTTATGTAAAAAATAACAAAGTCGGAAAGTTTGTCGAAGTTTATTGCTCAAACTGCTAGCGATTGAAATATTTGTTTGAATTTGACGCTTTTCGCAGAGGTTGACGAGAGAACGTATCCAGCACATAGCCTTCAGAACTGTCAAATCATTCATCCTAGAGTGCGACATGTGCAAAGATTTTACCCCACACATGAAAGGTGATTATTATACTTTCCATAGAAAACACACCATGGCTTGACATTGTCTTTATCCTTGGAAAATCGAAGCTTAAATAGCGGGCAAATGTTTACACCTAGCGGCCCGCCATCTTTACTGAGCCGCTACGACCAGGCAGCCGGGCGATACAACAG
>NW_017803931.1:65737-66812 GCF_001625305.1 Branchiostoma belcheri | reverse complement strand
CAATTATAACCTGTACGGTACCTTACTTGGTCTCTAGACCTAAGAGCCGCGCAATTTATAACCTGTACGGTACCTTACCTGATTTCCAGACCTATTAAAGAGCCGCGCAATTTTTACCTGTACGGTACCTTACCTGGTCCTTAAACCTAAGAGCCGCGCAATTTTACCTGTACGGTACCTTACCTGATCCCCAGACCTAAGAGCCGCGCAATTATTACATGTACGGTGCCTTACCTGGTCTCTAGACCTAAGAGCCGCGCGATTTTTACCTGTACGGTACCTTACCTGGTCCCCAGACCTAAGAGCCACGACAAATTTTTACCTGTACGGTACCTTACCTGGTCCCCAGAGCTAAGAGCCATGCAATTATTACCTGTACGGTATCTTACCTGGTCTCCAGACCTAAGAGCCGCACATTTATTACCTGTATGGTGCCTTACCTGGTCCCCAAACCTAAGAGCCGCGCAATTATTACCTGTACGGTGTCTTATCCCAAGACTTATAAGACACACGGTGACACACAAATATTGGTAACCAAATATTAACGTTAACCGTTACTGTTAATAAATTTGGTCCCCATAGGTACTAACCATACAAATATCAGCTTTAATACAAGGAGGTTCTAGGAAGTCCTTAAGTTTAATACAAGAAGTTTCTATACTATTTATAAGGTGCATCATCTGGTCCCCAGAGCTAAAAGGCTAAAAGTTATGCAAATATATTCAAGGAGGCTTAAATTGTTAAAATCAACTCTCCTTGATATAATTTAACTGTTACCTACATGTATATGTAGTGTTACCTGGTCCTCAGAGCTTAAATCCCCTCAAATATGATCTGAACTGTGCTTTTCCTCGTCCCCAGAGGTAAGAGCCACACAAATGCAGTGAATATAGACGTAAAAGTTGACGTTTTTGCAGGTAAATCGAGGGAAAGACGCAGGTAGCCCTCCCCATACTACCGAAACTGAGGTATTGCTGCAGCATATGAGTAGCAGTCCAGTATCCTGACCAATAGCAGCGTGGCTGTTCATCGTGGCTGCTCTGTGGAAATTTGAGCTGGCGATACCTCCCAAGCC